>NW_028281239.1:0-164261 GCF_059751285.1 Brachycentrus maculatus
TCTAATAATAAATTAAGTGATTACTTAACTAAATAAGTGATCACTTTTGTAACATTCACCAATTCCACCACCATTATTGACAACCACACTACTCAAATTCTTGGAAGTTCTACATATATATATGAACCAATTTTGAAACATTATTCTTGAATCACTAGAACTTTACTATTGGTGAGATGAAAAGAAGCTTTTTATTGAGCAGAAAATCTGTTATTAGTATGTGTGGTCCGAATCCTGGATTATAATCACACACATGAGAAACGCCAGAAAATATCATTTTCGTTTTTATTATTTAAGCTTATACTTTGACCAGATAATTTATTCACAACATTTTGAGTGTGTCCAAATACTTTTTCACAAAATCTGGATTATCTCCAATTACAGGAGTTATTATATTTATTTTATTATAATGACTAGTTTCGGAAGCTTTGCTTCCATGTTCAGTTCTAATTATAAAAATATTTGAAACAATGAATAAAATTTCATATATTTGTCTGAAAACTTGCATTCCGGCTGCAATCTGTCTATTTTTATCTTTCTTTCGGCAACTCTATACACACTTCCTTACGTTAAGGTTGGTAGCAGGACTCCGTTGTGCACTGCCAGTTTAACTTAAGCTGTTTTATATATTTTGTCCGCCTCCGTAGTGTAATGGTCAGCACGCTCAGCTACCGTTCTGGAGGTCCCGGGTTCGATTCCCAGGGGAGGTCGATTAAATATAAGTGATTTTTTCTCTCTAATATTTATTTAATATTACCCAGGACTGGTACGTGAAGCGGAGGGCTGATCACCTTTCCTTCGTGTGTTAACGATCAAGATAACACTGTGTTCGTATAATGCAGTGCCCTATGCACCATTTGGGTGCGGATAGGGGTTAGAATGAATTTTGAAAAAAGATATATATACACATATAAGCGAGCTCTCAGTGCGGTATAACGATATATGATAGATGTTTGAATGATGGGATAAGAAAATAATGCAAGGCTGATATATACATAGTATCGATAAAATTAGGAAAGGCGTGTTGAGATGTCTCGGGCATGTGAATCGAACGAGTGAAGAAAGAATAATAAAACAAATTTATAAGGCAAATTCATTGGTATAAGAGTAGAGGAAGACCGAGAAAAACTTGCAATGATCAAGTATTTTAAATACTTGGAAGTGGTCAAGTCAGGACTCGAATAATGAATATGAGGAGACGCTTGAAAGTGGAAGAGGCGAAGATTGTTTGCAAAGACAGATTGGTGGGCGTCCTTTTCTCTCTGCCTATACCTATGGGAAACAGCGTGATGGTTAGTCAGTTTAGTTTCAGTAATTTGAGGTACATCTTCATGTGATCCTATTATTGGCCTATTGAAACCATTTCCTAATAAAGATGCATAGTTCAATATATGAGTTTAAGCAACATATTGATCCAATTTTCCTTAAAAGGAAGTATTTTTATTTTATTAAGTATATTTTTCAATAGTTTCGTAACAGAGTCGCGTGATGTTTCATATGTCGTGAGTGATCAATGAATTGAATAATTTTACTTTTATAAATTTATGTACACAAAAGCCTAAAAATTCGAATTTATCCCTCCTAAAAATTATAATTCAATGAGTTCTTGTACCATCTGCGAGGATTCATGTCGTTTCTATGTAACAGACAAAAGATATTCAAAATTTTCTTATTTTAAGATAATAAAAAAACTGTCCTCAATAACATGTTAGAAACAAAATTGTAAAACAGTTTTATTAAAAAAAAATCTTTATTTTTTGTGTTTTTTAAGTTAAAATAATATAAAAAAATAAATAAAAAGAACTCCACACAAGGTTTCTTGATGGGTCTCTTGCTAAAATACCTTTAAAATGTTTACATTTAAAAAAAATTATAAGTATAGTTTATGTAAACACGAATCAAATAAAAAAACATTAACAGGTCAAAAAAACCTCGAAACATTTTTTCAGACCCTCTCTCTTAAATAAACAACACAAAAATGTAGGGATATTAACTCCCTGTTATGCAAATCAGACCTTGAAGTTAGCCTGCTAAAAATAATTCGTCGCATACATATTTGCTATTCTGTGTTCGTGCTATGAAAACACGGATGCCATCGCGGAAGACCAGTATCGATCAACAATTCAACAATTTAATGGTTCAATAATTAATTTATATTCATGGAGAGTGCGAGGCGCTAAGAGAGCCATTTAATGGTGTTTTAGAATCACAACAAATACATTAAAACCAAAAAAAACGAATCATTCAATGTTTCTTTTTTTGGGATTTTTTTAAATACATAAATTTATGTGTGTGTATATATATATATATATATATATATATATATATATATATATATATATATATATATATATATATATATATATATATATATATATATATATATATATATATATCTATATATATATATATATTTATATATATATATATATAATATATATATATATATATATATATATATATATATATATATATATATATATATATATATATATATATATATATATATATATATATATATATATATATATATATATATATAGATATAGCTTACTGTATAGCTTACTCCGATCATATGAAAAAAAATTCATACATATTCCAAAAATTTATATTAAATGCATGTTCAATAATTTGACAGAACGGTAAATACAACATATTGAGTGTGTCCAAATACTCGTTAGCAAATCTGGATTATCTCCAATTCGGAGTTATTTTTTATGTTGTTATTTAACATTTCAACAAAGATGAAGAAGAATATGGAAGTCTGAGAACTTAAGGTCAGCCAATGACAGTCGTAAGCCCATAAATGCCCAGACTTCCATATTCTTCTTCATCTATGTTGGGATGTCAAAAAATAATAGAATGGTGAATGCTTTATTTATCTGTAGACTTTTGATCTGAGGTCATGACCACCGTTTTACTGGTAGTAGCGTATACCAGCAATATCCTGAAAACTGCTTTACAATATGGTCCCCTCTGAAGGTTATTTGGTCATCGAAAATCGGAAACAAGATTTTGAACATTGTGATGTCATGCATTTAAAAGTACACATCGTGTATCTATTTATTCAAATGACTAATTAAAATTTGTGAAAAAACTCATTTAAATTTTTAATCAATGAGTCATGAGTGTGAATGGTCTTTAACCTACTAAGAAAGGTTTGTGATTATGTAACACGTATTCTTCTTCTAAGGATGAGACGGTATGTATGACCTGTAAATGGTTATTTAAAATAAATAAAAACTAATATAATACCACTAAATGAGTTTTATTTCATCACACATGACTAGTTTCGAAAACTATAAATGTTTTCATCTACAGATGAAAAATAAAACATTACTTTATTTAACGTGAAAAGTAAAACGTTATATATATGATAACATCTGAAGTTTTGAAAACTAGTCGTGTGCAGTGAAATAAAACTCATTAAGTGGTATTATCATAGAAGTGTGTATTTTTTTTTTAATATACATATTGTCATTTTACAAATTGAATGCTGAATCAATAAATAATATACCTGTAACAGGTATTTTTACCATCGACAGGTAAAAATATTTATTATTAAAAATCATTTTATATAAAACTAATGGCAGCGCAATCTGTTGAAAGCAATGGCAACGCACGCAAAACTTTCTTGGCATTTTCAATTCATATATTATTGAAGTATGCATCTTTATTAGGAAATGGTTTCAACAAGAAGATATACCGCAGATTACTGAAACTAAGCTAGCCAACCATCTCGCTGATTCCCGAAGAGGTAAGCAGAGAGAAAAGAAAGCCTCACCAATCTGTTTTTGCAAACATGTATCGCCCGTCCACAATCATACATCTCCTCATCCATACCCGCCGATTATTCCGACTCCTGACCTGACCACTTTAGAATAACTGAAATATATCATCATGCCAACTTTTCCTCGGTCTTTCCCTGCTTTTATTACCAATCACATTCGCCTCATAATTTTTTAAACTGTTATTTTTTACCGTTTTACTTTTCGATCCACACGTCCAAACCATCTCAACACACCTTTCTTAATTTTATCCATAATGCTTATCTCAGCCTTGCATTATTATTATTATTAGCATTTATCAATTTTATAAATCATTCATTTGTTTTTTATTAATTGCATAGATACATATATATTCACGTACGTACTCGGTTTTATATAATATATATAAAATGGACAAATTTCTCCAAGAATTGCTGGTTCTGTCAAAATATATTCCATTCTCTCTGCCTACCCATGTGGAGCAGCAGGGGACGTTAAGTCAGTTAGTTAGCTAGTACTTTTGTACGTTTTAATATATCTGTGAAAATGATTTAAAAGAAATACGGAAATATAATGTTTATATTGGGTAAAAAAGAAATATATATTTTCAAAGAAAACCATTGAATTTGAGTAATCTTTTCTCACGAGAGATTATTCGCTCATTAAATTCGCTTTTGATATTTAATCATTTTCGGATTGTAATTTTATAATATTATTTCATTAATGGGATAACGGATTAAGTTTTAAATTAAATTATGACGCAAATTCATATTCCATACATTCGGCGATTACTTTGTACATAATCATGAATTTTATAACTTATTTTAGAAATTTAGTTATCAAATTTGATATACAACATTTTGAGTGTGTCCAAATACTTGTTTACAAAATCTGGATAGATGTCTCTAGTGAAGTTCTAGTGATTCAAGAACAAGATTTCTAAATTGGTTCATATATATAGAACTTCCAAGAATTTGAGTAGTGTGTTTGTCAATAATGGGTAGAATTGGTGAACGTTACACGTGTGTAAAGTGATCACTCAAACCAGCCTATGACGGTCGTCAGCCCCGTAAAAGCCCAGACTTCCATTTTCTTTTTCATCTTTGATGAGATGTCAAAAAATAAAATTTGATATAAATTATATAAATTATAAAATATTATAAATTAGTTATCGCACTTAGAGTGTCAGAAATGAAGAGTCTAAGAAGCATATCAGGCTAGAGACTTCGAGATAGAATAAGAAACGCCAGAATCAGGGAAATATGCGAGATCAAAGATGTCGTTAGGTGGGGAAGGCAACGAAGGAGACAATGGTATGCGCATATGAGGAGAATGGAACCATCCAGACTCCCCCACATCGCGCTGTACGGCTAACCCCATGGTAGGCGACTCCCGGGCAGACCATCAAAGAGATGGATCGATAGCTGGGAATCGACATCGCAGGAGGCTAATCCCTCTTAAAAACAGGCCACAAGGCCTACACCAAGAAGAAGAAAAAGAAGACTTATTGTAGCTTATAATTTGACCAGTCAATTCATTCACAACATTTTGAGTGTGTCTAAATAGTTGTTCACGAATCTGGATGTTGAAAAATATATTAAAAATAAATCAAATTATTTTTTGACATCTCATCAAAGATGAAGAAGAATATGGAAGTCTGGGCATTTACGGGGCTGACGACCGTCGTAGGCTGGTTTAAGTGATCACTTTACACACGTGTAACATTCACCAATTCTACCCATTGATAATCCAGATTTTGTGAACAAGTATTTGGACACACTCAAAATGTTGTAAATAAATTATCTGGTCAAATTATACGCTTAAATAATAAAAATGAAAACGATATTTTCTGGCGTTTCTCATGTGTGTGATTATAATCCAGGATTCGGACCTCACATACTAATATAAGAGTTTCTGCTTAATAAAAAGCTTCTTTACATCTCACCAATAGATGTCTCTAGTGAAGTTCTAGTGATTCAAGAACAAGGTTTCTAAATTAGTTCATATATAAAGAACTTCCAAGAATTTGAGTAGTGTGGTTGTCAATAATGGGTTGTCCATATTATTCTTCATCTTTGATGAGATGTCAAAAAATAATATGAAAATAACTCCTGTAATTGGAGATAATCCAGATTTTGTGAACAAGTATTTGGACACACTCAAAATGTTGTAAATAAATCATAATTGGAAATAAACAGATTTGTAAATAAGTATTAAGGACTCACTCAAAATGTTGTACAAAATACTGTTAAATT
The DNA here is from genome assembly GCF_059751285.1 of Brachycentrus maculatus. Classification (NCBI taxonomy): domain Eukaryota; kingdom Metazoa; phylum Arthropoda; class Insecta; order Trichoptera; family Brachycentridae; genus Brachycentrus; species Brachycentrus maculatus. The sequence continues at coordinate 6,023 of NW_028281239.1, forward strand.
TTAGGTATTCGGTTCGTACAGAGTATGAAGTAATCACGATATTTAAAATTCATAGTGTGATCGGCTGCGTATGCAAAATTGCCGTGAGAATTGGGTGTATATAAAAAAAACAGGAGTCACTTAAGAAATCTAAATACATCAAAATTCGAGGACTGAAGTAATTTAGCATTCAAATATACTCATGTGTAAGTTTCTCATGTTGAATCTTACACACATATGTACTTTCCTCGATGTGATAGGAATGTATAACTGATTTACCGAATTTGCGACTTCAAAAGGTTCATAACAGAGAGGCGAAGCTCTTCTTCTTCTTCTTCAAAACCTTATCCGCACCCCAGTGGTGCATAGGGCACTGCATCATATAAACGCAGTGTTATTTTGATTGCTAACACATGAATTAAAGGTGATCAGCCCACCGCTTCAGGTACCAGTCCAGGGTGATATTAAATAAATATTAGAGTGAAAAAAATCCCCCCTCCTGGGAATGGAACCCGGGACCTCCAGTACGGTTGACGAGCGTGCTGACCATTACACTACGGAGGCGGACCGAAGCTATATTTAAGTATTTTTAATTATATTCCTTTCCCAAAAAATCTTTAAAATAACATTACTTGAAATACTCAAAAGTGATCAGGTCAGGAGTCGGATTAATCGACGTATATGTTTAAGAAGATGCATGAATGTGGAAGAGGAGAATATCATATGCAAAGACAGATTAGTGTGGCAGGAAAGTAGTAGTAGTTCAAAACAAAAGTAATTGGTATACATTTCTACTTTTCTAGTTTAAAACGCACGTGCAATATGTGACTCGAATTGTTCAAGTGAGGATTATTTCGCGAACCGTGATACGGTACCTATTTCGGCTAAAAGACTTAGTGCCGATTTGCGCTAAGCCACCAAAACGGTAATGCGGGGTTAATTTACGCTAATATATTCATGAAAAACTCGTCCCGGGTTTTGTTGTAGTACTTTTCTTCTGGCGGTTTCTTCCTAAATCTCCATACCTGCTCTACTTAAGGTCATTAATTCGAGCTTTAAGGGATTTTCGGGAAATTCTACTATGAAAAATGTACGTAATTGGATGAGTTTTTTCATCTTACAGCGCCTGTATTTTCATTAGCTTTTTATATATAAATATATATATATATATATATATATATATATATATATATATATATATATATATATATATATATATATATATATATATATATATATATATATATATATATATATATATATATATATATATATATATATATATATATATATATATATATATATATATATATATATATATATATATATATATATATATATATATATATATATATATATATATATATATATATATATATATATATATATATATATATATATATATATATATATATATATATATATATATATATATATATATATATATATATATATATATATAAATATATATATATATATATATATATATATATATATATATATATATATATATATATATATATATATATATATATATATATATATTTATATTTATATTTATATATATATATTTATATATATATATATATATATATATATATATATATATATATATATATATATATATATATATATATATATATATATATATATATTTATATTTATATATATATATATATATATATATATATATATTTATATTTATATATATATATATATATATATATATATATATATATATATATACATATATATATATATATATATATATATATATATATATATATATATAAATATATATATATATATATATATATATATATATATATATATATATATATATATATATATATATATATATATATATATATATATATATATTTATATATATATATATATATATATATATATATAAATATATATATATATATATATATATATATATATATATATATATATATATATATATATATTTATAACGTGGTAATATTTTTCTTTGTAAATTGGGTGTAAAATAATAAAATAAACAATGTGTTGCTTTGTAATTAAAGTTTATTCTTAATTTATCTTTATAATATTTTTCTATCTATCTATCTGATTCTGACAGTTCAGAATATTATATTTTTTCTATCGGATGTCTTTTGTTTTATTCTGTGCGACGCATGCGACATCTGGTGGTAGAACTGTTTTATGTAGGTACTATTTGTAAGTACTTAATAAAATGTATAGGTAGGTACCTAGGTATTTTATTGTTGAGTAATTGTTGAGTTTTCCTTGGGCAGCTCTAAACAGCGCCTCGACGGTCCTGATCCCCATCCAATCTCGTATATTCCGGAGCCAGGAGATCTGCCTTCTGCCCACACCTCGTCGACCCTCTATTTTTCCTTTTACATATATTTGTATTTTTATTTGAATGTTGTACTTAATTCAGTCTTTTATTCATCTTCGCAGAAATCAGATCAAAGGATTCATGAAATATATTTGAACTCTATGGTTCTTTATTTTGCTTTATATTGAAATACAGTGGAAGTCGGTTATGATGTGCTTTTGCGGACTGCTGGCGTACTGGCCCGTTTTATATAATATGATCGCGGTATGAACAATCTGTCCAAAATGTTAATTTTTTTTTCCATAAGGAACAAACAGTTTTAATTTTTAATCATTATTTTTATAAAGTATAAATATAAACCATAACACTTTCACTTATCTCTTACTGTTTTTTTTTGTGCATGATTTTTATTGTGTCAAAAACTAGTTATGCCTCTAGGCATCCAATCTTAGTCACTTTTTTTGGCAATGCTTCCATGTGGTTGTACGAGTACATACATTATTATGTACTCGTACAAAAATGGATAGTAAAATTGGAAGTTTTACAATTTTATTTTTTTTTGACGTTATTATTTTTAGTTTTAATGTTTTACTCATGATTTTAAGTATTGCTGAAAATTTTGTCTGAAAACTTTAGTACATCGCGCGCACAGACTATGACAGCGCGCCGCGTTGGCTTGCCAACTGGACGACTTACGCTACACTTCCTATTCTTAATAATAAAATATTTGGGCAGGTATTCACACTTTTTTCACTGTAATGTGTATTCAATATTACCCTGGACTGGTACCTGAAGCGGATGGCTGATCACCTTTCCTTCATGTGTAAACAATCAAGATAACACTGCGTTTATATGACGCAGTGCCCTATGCACCATTGGGGTGTGGATAAGGGTTTTATTATTATTATTATTATTCACACTGATTGTATATGTAGTTCTAATATGCATACATCTTTTAAAAAATCAATATTTTTTTAAATACAATATAACGTCCAATTTGATTTGAAAGGCATCTAATTTAATGTGAAAAAACCCGTAAAAGATGCGTTATAACCGGGTTCTTCTTTACATGTTGTTGTAAGCCTATCGAAATATATTTATTGAAAGAATATACAATTTCAGTGGCATGAATTTGTAGCCCGAATGTAAACTGAAAGGTACAAAAATTATTATTGTACTGTATTTGAAATATTTCTTGTATTTTTCTTTGATATTAAATCTTCTCTAGTAAGCTTTTGTGATTCAAAGCTCCGTGAGAAAATGTATTCTCATGAAGCTTTGTTGATGTGTTTGTAAATCATTTCAGCAACAGATGGTCGGGATTTTCCCCGTAGCGGTTACAGGCAAATTATTTCGCTACCAATACATTTTATGGAGCTTATTCGAGGAATACAAATAGACCCATACACGCAATGTTTCGCTGTTTATGATCAAACGTCTCGGTCATATGAATTCGTATGTACAGTAAAACATCGATATAACGGACTAATAAGGGGGAGACTGGAAACACATGTCAAAACTTGGAATACATGACTCCCCAGTCTGCAGATGGCGTTCCATGTTGCATGTGTGTAAAGTGATAACTTAAACCAACCTTTAAATTGCAAACCCCGTAAATGCCTAGACTTCCATATTTTTGTTCATCTTTATTGAGATGTCCAAAAAAATATCCCTTTTTTGAAATTTAATGAATGAGGTTTGAAAAATAAGGGTTGAAATGAGGGTTGAAAAAGGGAAAATAACGGAATTTAAAGAAATCTAGGTTTATTGTTCTGTAAGGGTGAAAGAAAAACATTGAGAAACGCTAGAAAACATCATTTTCAATTTTTATTAAAGCTTATAATTTGACCAATTAATTTATTTACAGCATTTCGAGTAAGTCCAAATACTTGTTCACAAATCTGGATCATCTCCAACCAGGAGTTGTTTCTCTCATATTTACTCTGCTCAATAAAAAGCTTCTTTCATCTTACAATAGATGTCTCTAGTGAAATTCTAGTGAATTCAAGTTCTTATCCACTCTACCACAATTTGACACTTATTTCTAATAATGAGGCTTCGGATTTCTAATAACTTAGGCTCACAGAAATAGTATGAAATTGAAATATTTGTGTAAATATTTAAAAAAATATATATTTCTCTTTTAATTTAAAAGGTTCTTTCATCTCAATATAGTCTCTAGATTCTAGTAAATTTAAGCACTTTGATTCGAATTTTAACAATTTATGTATATTTATTCATATACATATATATATATATATATATATATAAATATATATATATATATATATACTTATATATATATATATATATATATATATATATATATATATATATATATATATATATATATATATATATATATGTATATATATATAAATATATATATATATATATATATATATATATATATAAATATATATATATATATATATATATATATATATATATATATATATATATATATATATATATATATATATATATATATATATATATATATATATATATATATATATATATATATATATATATATATATATATATATATATATATATATATGTATACATATATATAGAAATTCCAAGAATTTGGGAATGTTTACATTGACCGGATTATTATCTCCGTTGTTTCCAAAATTCGTTGAATAGAGGTCCGTAATATCGAGGTTCTACTGCACCTCCAATCTCCATACAAACGTGTCTCACTGCCAAAAATTGCAGATTCGCAATCAGTAAGACCATCACGTCTTGAACCGTGAATTTGGAACTACAGTTTTGCATTAGCGTGGAACGCCAGTGACCTAACTAACTGTATGCCAGATATCCATCTATGGCAAACAGTTTTCTTTTAGCACAACGATTATCATTTTATAAGGAGTGGCCCCACCTTAATCTTTTTATATCTCAAATAAAATACTTTCATAAATAAAACAATACACAATCAGACTGTATTTTCTCTTGTTGATGAAAACTTCAATAGTTCTCGAAACTAGTCGTATTTACATTAATAATCCTAAAAAAGTTTTCTTAATTTTTTTTACTTAAAAGCTTTTTTTTAAAGTAGATTATTATTTTATTTGGATGTTTGGAAGATATTTATATCAGGCGTTTGCAAAAAAGCGTCTGAAAAAATAATTTTTAATTTTATGCAGTCTATAATTTGACCTGTTATTTTATTAACATGTAATTGTATATCAATGTATCTTTATTTTGACATCTCAATATAGATGAAGAAAGATACGAGTTTCTGGGTATTCACAGAGCTTATGACCTGTCATTGGCTTGGTTATGTGATAACCTTACACACGTGCAACATTCACCATTCTACCCATGATTGTCAACCACACAACTCAAATTTTCGGAACTCCTAGATATATTGATTAATCCCATGACACATTACATAAAGTGGTAGAGTTCACAACAGCCCTCTATGTTGGATTGGGGAAAGCTTGTGTTTATATGTGTGTGTAAAAATGTCTTCTTAGTGGAAAAACCCAGATTTGTGAACAAGTATTTGGACACACTAAAAATGTTGTTGATAAAAATTTTCATATTATTTTTTGACATCTCATCAAAGATGAAGAAGAATATGGAAGTCTGGGCATTTACGGGGCTGACGACCGTCATCAGCTGGTTTAAGATGTTTAAAATGTTGTAAATAAATTATCTGGTCAAATTATAAGCTTTAATAATAAAAATGAAAATGGTATTTTCTGGCGTTTCTCATGTGTGTGATTATAATCCAGGATTTGGACCTCACATACTAATATAAGAGTTTCTGCTTAGTAAAAAGCTTCTTTTCATCTCACCAATAGATGTCTCTAGTGAAGTTCTAGTGATTCAAGAACAATGTTTCAAAATCGGTTCATATATATATATATATATATAGAACTTCCAAGAATTTGAGTAGTGAGGTTGTCAATAATGGGTAGAATTGGTGAATGTTACACGTGTGTAAAGTGATCACTTAAACCAGCCGATGACGGTCGTCAGCCCCGTAAATGCCCAGACTTCCATATTCTTCTTCATCTTTGATGAGATGTCAAAAAATAATATGAAAATAACTCCTGTAATTGGAGATAATCCAGATTTGGTGAACAAGTATTTGGACACACTAAAAATGTTGTTGATGAAAATTTTATCAGCTGAGATCTTTTTAGTTGGATGTATGCATGATCCTTTACATATTGGGAAATGCCTGAAAGCATGATTATCCATTTTTTGCAACCTATAATTTCACCTGATATTTTATTCACACGTGATTTTGAATTTACCTGTTTAAATTATTGAATCGTGTGAGTGCAATAGTTGTTTATTGGCTGAATATATACAGATCAAGGAAAAATTGGCACCGACACATTTAGAATATTTAATTTGTGGTCAGAGAGTGACTAGAGCCATGATTTCATAACGCAACCTTTGCTTATTTTCCCCTGTGGTCTAGAAATTCCCATGAATCAAGCCTCACGAGATATTGAGAATAAATTTCTAATACTCCTGTGTTGTGATTTAATATGAAAGTATTATTTTTGACATCTCATCAAAGATGAAGAAGAATATGGAAGTCTGGGCATTTACGGGGCTGACGACCGTCATAGGCTGGTTTAAGTGGTCACTTTACACACGTGTAACATTTACCAATTCTACCCATTATTGACAACCACATTACTCAAATTCTTGGAAGTTCTGTATATATGAACCAATTTAGAAACCTTATTCTTGAATCACTAGAACTTCACTAGAGACATCTATTGGTGAGATGTAAAGAAGCTTTTTATTAAGCAGAAACTCTTATATTAGTATGTGAGATCCGAATCCTGGATTATAATCACACACATGAGAAACGCCAGAAAATACCATTTTCATTTTTATTATTTGAGCTTATAATTTGACCAGACAATTTATTTACAGCATTTTGAGTGTGTCCAAATACTTGTTCACAAAATCTGGATTATCTCCAATTACAGGAGTTATTTTCATATTATTTTTGACATCTCATCAAAGATGAAGAAGAATATGGAAGTCTGGGCATTTACGGGGCTGACGACCGTCATGCCCAGACTTCCATATTTTTCTTCATCTTTGATGAGATGTCAAAAATAATATGAAAATAACTCCTGTAATTGGAGATAATCCAGATTTTGTGAACAAGTATTTGGACACACTCAAAATGTTGTAATATGAAAGTAATGCTTCAACTGTATAGAGTCAAACCTAACGTATGGAAGTGAAACATAGAGTTGGCAAAAGAAGGATGAAAGTAGACTGAATGCAGTCGAAATGCGATCTCCCAGTGCGGCTTATAAACGGTGAAATAAATAAAAAGAAATGCACATCTGTGGTAAGCATTATCGATAAAATTAAGAAAAATGTATTGAGGTGGTTTGGGCATGTGTAAGGAATGAGTGAGGAAAGAACGGTAATTTTGTTTTTGATGATTGATGCAGATTAAGCTAAACTGGCAGTACACAACAAAGTTCTGGTTCCAATCCTAATGTATGGAAGTGAAGCATTATGTTAGCAAAAGAAAAACAAAATTCAACCATAGATGCGACGTAGACGAAATTTTATCAATTGAAATGTATTTTAAGGAGCATATTTACAATGTCCGAAAGTTTACGTTGTTTGGTTACGATTTTATGTCATGGTGGAATAAGTGAATGTAACACAGCGAACAAAGCGATCGCTGAAATCATACAATGACAAGTCGAAGGCAGAATTAATACCCTGAATTCCATATTCCAATAATATAAGGGATACAAATTAAAAAGTGAATTATTGGTAGATTATTCTAAAATAGTGTTCGCCTCTGTAGTGTAATGGTCAGCACGCTCGGCTACCGTTTCTGGAGGTCCCGGGTTCGATTCCCAGGGGGGTCAAATAAATATAAGTGATTTTTTCACTGTAATATTTATTCAATATTACCCTGGACTGGTACCTGAAGCGGAGGGCTGATCACCTTTCCTTCGTGTGTAAAACGATCAAGATAACACTGTGTTCATATGAAGCAGTGCCCTATGCACCATTGGGGTGCGGTTAAGGGTTTTATTATTATTATTATTATTATAAAATAATAAAGTGTCGTGCGTGTGGCTAAAATGTCATTTCTTGTCCCATACAACAGCGTACGAAGACTAACGGTCCTAAAACATGCAACCTGTCTTCCGTTCTACCAACATATCACAAGTATGATTCATTTAACACAACTTGATTGAAGATAAACATTATTTAAGAATACTACTTATATGTACATATAACAAATGTATGTATTATTCTCTATATTATTAATATCACAAACCAACAATTTACAACTTTAATTTTGCAACTGGCACGAAAATACCTGATCCTTATGCACTTTGCATAGCTTAATTAAAAAATGAAAGCAAAAAATGTAGCACGTCAGATTTTTTACTTGCGGATATTTTTAATTCTGATATTGACTAAAGTTTATCTTATTATTTTTGCAAAAATGTCAGTGGCGGTACTTCCATAGAAGCCTATAAGCCTGGCTTGCCTAACAACTCCGAATAAAAATTACCAAATCGGCATCAAATTATTAAAAATACATAGTCGGTTAATAGTTGTTTTTTAATAATCGCGCGCTTGTTCGTAGTACTGGAATCATCTAGCCGAGAATAGCCAAGATTACAATACATTGTTTATCTTTATAATGATTTTTGGGGGTGTACTGTACTAGGAATGGTAAGAAGTGAAGAAATTATAGGTACGTTATGTATTCACGACAGTAATAAATAAGGGCTTGCCTTACTGGTAAACCCTAGGCAAGCCACTGAAAAATATATACAAACATATAATGCTATCATATTCAATATTAATAAATTAATATATTTCCACTGTTACTCCATAATTATCAATACTTTTTTTGAATCCCTTAGACCTTAGACTAAAACATGTCTAGATACCAACCACTATTACGGATTCAACGTATGGGGTCCATACAAATAATAATATGACTGTAACATCAAAACTTGACGTGATACAAGCTTGTCACCATATAGACTTTGAAAAATAACGATTAACTTAGTCCAAATCAGTCATCAAAATTTCAGTTACAAAATCATTGTTGGCCAGTGCATTTAAAGCATTTACTTTGTGCTTAGTCATTTTTACTTTTATTTTTTTTAAATGATAGTAATATTAGTACATAACCAGTCAATGAGATTTTTATGTCTACCGGTTTCGAAACGTACCCATCTCTTCGTCGGGACAATCACTACCACAGCTTGCAAACAATACTACCCGTATTCATTGATTTGGCGTTTAATTTGCAGAACTCCATTTTAATTTATGTATTAATTTTAAATCAAACACAGATTTTTTGAGTCTACTAACTTAGTAGACTCAAAAAATCTGTGTTTGATTTAAAATTAATACATAAATTCTACCTGTCACTACTAAAGCACTATTAACTCACTTAAAATACACAAAATATTAAACACATGCGATTTTGGTCGACCCGAATACCAACATGCACTAGGGGTTGCAGCACAACCATGCTTAAAAGCCAAGGTCTGTATGCATGTTAGACCTCGGCGCTTAAAAGAAGAAGAAGAAGATATAAGAGCAATTAGATAAAGATTTTAATGTAAACTCGCACTTAAAGGTAGGTATGAGATCCAACTTTTGTTTTGTACATTATTCTCCATTAAAAAAACCCTCCCACGTGTCGTCATGAAAAATGCTTTTTTCTCTCGTACTTTTAGGCGGTAATATTCTTTTCTTCTTTGTATTATCTTCACACGCCTCATGGACCGAAAACTCTGTTTTTGGGTTGATATATACCATATATGTACACATCCGCTTGTAGTATACACAATATATCAAATAACTTACTTTAGTAAATAATGTTGTAGCTGTTGCGAAATCTCTTTTTTAAGTGCCGGGTTTTGGTCCAGTGGTTAGTGTAGCGGAGTCAGAGTTTCTCGGTTCAGTCCCACTTTACTTCAATTTGATATCTATTCCAAATAATGAGCCGCTTAGGCTCACAAAAAGGTTTAAATGGAAGTATTTTTTTAATAATGAAATTATGAAAAACACAAATATTTCTCTCTTTTTTTAAATCAACCCTTCATCCGAAATTACCATAAGAATTGATAATTTTTGTGTTTTTGAGTGTCTTAAACATGGTTCACATTTTTTTAAATAATTTGTGAAATAGTAAGAGGATATAGAAACGAGAGCGAATACTAGAAACAGATTGAATAATGTCTTGAAATCAACTATAGCAAATAAAAATCTTTCCTCGAAAGCTAAACTTTTAACCTCAATGTATGGAAGCGAAGCATGGAGTTGGCAAAAAAAGGATGAAAGTGAACTAAATGCAGTCCAAATGCAAACTCTCAGTGCGGCAAAATGATGTATGATAGATGTTCGAATATTATTTTTCGACATCTCATCAAAGATGAAGAAGAATATGGAAGTCTGGGCATTTACGGGGCTGACGACCATCATAGGCTGGTTTAAGTGATACTTTACACACGTGTAACACTCACCAATTCTACCCATTATTGACAACCACACTGCTCAAATTCTTGGAAGTTCTATATATATGAAACAATTTAGAAACCTTGTTCTTGAATCACTAGAACTTCACTAGAGACATCTATTGGTGAGATGTAAAGAAGCTTTTTACTAAGCAGAAACTCTTATATTAGAATGTGAGGTCCGAATCCTGGATTATAATCACACACATGAGAAACGCCAGAAAATACCATTTTCATGTTTATGTTCGGATGGTAAAATAAGGAAAAATCATAAGGCTGAGATATTCGGCAACCCAGATTTGTGAAAAATTACTTGGATACACCCGGAATGTTGTAGATAATAAAGATTTTAATTATTGTGGTCGTTTTATGCACATTATGTATGTTTATCCTGGTACAAAGTGATAAGTAGAGGTATTTATCACGCAAGCAGTGTTTTTCCGTTATAGCAATGATTTATCGCTGCTACAAAACAAATGTCTCTCGTTGGCATATCAGCGAATTATTTTCAATGGTAGTTGTAATGAAAAATTAATGTCTAGTTAAAAAATTGTCGTTACGGAATTTTTAACTTTACGATCGGTTCCCAGATAATACAGCAATATACCCACGCAATATATATATATATATATATATATATATATATATATATATATATATATATATATATATATATATATATATATATATATATTATTTATTGATTCGGCATTAACTTTGTGAAATGACATGATTATTTTAATTAAATTAAACATTTATATAAATATTTATATATTTAATCACACACTACAATATAATGTGCCCTAACTGAGTTTTCACGTGCCGAGGGAACATTTTACAGTACTTGTGTATGAAAATGAGTACTTATTTATAAAAGTGAGTACTCATTTTTATACAAGTATTGTAAATAGTGTAATGGTCAGCATGCTCAGCTACCGTTTGAAGGTCCCGGGTTCAATTTTCCTGGGTGGGGTCAAATAAATTTAAGTGTTTTTTTTCATATTATGTAATATTTATTAAATATTACTTTACCTAAAATGGGGGTCTGATCACCTTTCCTTCAAGTGTTAACGATCAAGATACCACTACGTTTATATGATAAGGGTAAGAAAAAGATTTTAAGGTCAAAGCAACCCGTTATATAACTGAGTTTTCATCATCTGCTATTGTTAACGATCAATATTTATTTATTTCAAAATATATTACATACGTAAGTCACATTTTATAAAATTCCCGATGTGTAATTTCCTTTACTATCGATTTTAACCTTCGTTAAAAAAAATCTACGAACTCTATGATATGATCAAGAATGTCTGTTCATAAACGCACCTTTTTCCTGACTTCAGATATGTCTTTGAACAAGGACATATCTAAAGTCAGGAAAAACGTGCGTTTATGAACAGGCGCATTGGCGTTAATGACTGGACATTTGAGAAAGTGGCAGGAATGCTCTCTTTACAAATTAATCAGGTCACGAAATTTCCATTTATCAAAGAAAACTCAATTTCCAGACAACAACGTCTACTACTACAAGGGATCAAAAACTGGCGACGCTTCGTATATTTTGTTGAGGGTAATTTATTTATTAAGTAATGAAAGATGATTGGAGAGAAACAGGAAAATATATTTTAAAAACCATTTAAAACACAATATTACAAATATAATTAAGTAACTTCATTTTATATATATACATAGATTTACACATAGTAAATGTCGGTTCGATTTACAACATTTTGAGTGAGTCCAAATACTCGTTCACAGATCTGAATTATCTCCAATTATAGGAGTTATTATTCATATTATTTTTGACATCTCATCAAAGGTGAAGAAGAATATGGAAGTCTGGGCATTTACGGGGCTGAATGCAGATTTGTGAACAAGTATTTGAACACACTCTAAATGTTGTTAATAAGTAAAATGGTCAAATTATAAGCTAAAATATCTCACCAATAGATGTCTAGTGAAGTTCTAGTGATTCAAGAACAATGTTTCGGAATCGAACCATATGCATATATAGAACTTCCACGAATTTAAGTAGTGTGGTTATCAATAATGGGTAGAATTGGTGAATGTTACTCGTGTGTAAAGTGATCACTTAAACCAACCTATGACGGTCGCCAGCCCCGTAAATGCACAGACTTCCATATTCTTCTTCATCTTTGATGAGATGTCAAAAAATAATTGGTTTGATTTATTGGTTTGCCATTCGCTTTGTGGTAAGACATAATTAAATTATATATATAACACTTATTTTTAACCACCTGAGTGCTTTATTGTTACATTTAGTTTCGGAAGCCGCATATAGTAATTAGATACTAATTAATTACTTAAGTAATTAGATAGTTGTAACAATGATTAAAGAAAACACTTCGTTTTTTACCACTTGAGTTTTATTATAGACTACATGTTTCAGAAGTTAAACTTCCATCATTCAGGTCTGTATATGTAGTTATTATACAGACCTGAATGATGGAAGTTTAACTTCTGAAACATGTAGTCTATAATAAAACTCAAATGGTAAAAAACGAAGTGTTTTCTTAAATCATTGTAACATGTCTTACCACAAAGTTAATGCCGAAACAATAAATAAAAAGATAGTTGTAATTAGTTTATAAGATCGTGAAAGGGATGCTCAAACTTACATCTCATTTCGTATAAAAAGATATTAATCTCATGAGTGTGTGTGTGTGTGTGTGTGATGTTGATTCTAGTAGGGAATACAATGCAAAAAACATAGTTTTTAAAGATCCTGAGAGTACAATATGCCCATCAATCTACTTTTCAGCACAGATTCTTCGCAATTGATAATGTCAACTTGGCTAAAACATGAGTTGTACTCACTAGTCATTCGAAACATAGGTGAACTCCGCGCATAGTTACTTCGAAGTAATATTTAATATTCAAGTTATGAAGTTTTACTTATAGATAATGACGAATATATACGTTCAATTATTGATATGATGCAATCAGTCAAATATTGACTCAAACCTGGTAGGTACTCAACTCAAATTAATAGGCACATACTCTTGGATTCGCATTTGGAAGTTTACCATTGACATTTTTCATTGTGCATTATTTGCTTTGCAAGCGAGATCACTCCATTTTCATTAGCGTTCATTATAGCGTACATCCTTTTTCGTAAAATAATACTGTGAAATTTGAATGAATATGGGAATTTATAAAGTAAGGAATAATTGGATGGTTGAATCAATACAATATACTACAATATTTTGAGTGTGTCCAAATACATGTTCACAAAATCTGGATTATCTCCGATTACAGGAGTTATTTTCATATTACTTTTTGACAATTAATGTCAAAAAATAATATGAAAATAACTCCTGTAATCGGAGATAATCCAGATTTTGTGAACAAGTATTTGGACACACTCAAAATGTTGTATATAAATTATCTGGTCAAATTAAAAGCTTAATAATAAAAATGAAAATAATATTTTCTGGCGTTTCTCATGTTTGCGATTATAATCCAGGATTCGGATCTCACATACTAATATAAGAGTTTCCGCTTAGTAAAAAGCTTCTTTACATCTCACCAATAGATGTCTCTAGTGAAGTTCTAGTGATTCAAGAACAAGGTTTCTAAATTGGTTCATATATATAGAACTTCCAAGAATTTGAGTAGTGTGGTTGTCAATAATGGGTAGAATTAGTGAATGTTACACGTGTGTAAAGTGATCACTTAAACGAGCCTATGACGGTCGTCAGCCCCGTAAATGCCCAGACTTCCATATTCTTCTTCATCTTTTATGAGATGTAAAAATAAAAAAAAATAAAACCATTTACTACCTCTGCAAATAAGCTTCACCTCTTTCATATTTCGCTCACTCCTTTCAAGAACGTCATTAATCAAAAAACTTGATTTTTCAGGAGAACGTTTTTAAAGTTTAAAATTATAAAACAATATATTAAAAAGAAATACCAAGTCACTTATTGAACTTTTTACCGTGCAACATATCTTTTTAGGTAAAACCTGAAGGTTTTTCCTCCATTTGAAAAATATTTAGTTTATTTAAAAAAATTAATTAAACAATACCTTTTCTTTAAAATGCAAAAACAACACTTTCTGCCCTGTAGCGGGTAAATATTAAGTTAAAAATATGCCTATTTTGCTGGGATTTAGTACATTTTCTGCCCATTTCGAAAACATGCACAACTGAAAATTGACGATTTTTGATTTATGTCGTTCTTGAAAGGAGTGAGCGATTTATGCATTTCCTTATGCATACTTGGCGATTTTTCCGAGATAATTACATAATTATTATGATCACTTTTAAGTATTTGAAAAACTTCAAGTCAAGCTTTTTTTGGGCTCCCTCAGCTTTTAATACCAGCAAACGAGTTTAAATAAGTAAATATAAGTGGTAGTATAATAATTATAATAAACAGTTGTTTGATGATGCCCTAACAAGGCGAAACATTTGTCACGAATTATTTTCTCAGTAATATTTAAAATATATATAATGAAATTCTATAAATTAAATGCCAAATCAATACATACTCGTAAGTGTTATTATTTATTTTATATTACTCATTACTGGTACCTGAGGCATATGACTTATCACCTTGTCTGAATAAAATTAATGTTCATCTGAACACTGCATCAATTTTTGTACAGTGCCCTTTGCATCACCGAGTGCGGACGATGGTAGGAAGAATATTTAAGTATATGTTGTCAATCATGGGTAGAATTGGTAAATGTTGCACTTGTCGCTCACTCCTTTCAAGAACGTCATAAATCAAAAATCGTCAATTTTCAGTTGTGCGTGTTTTTGGAATGCCCAGAAAATGTACTATATCCCAGCAAAATTGGCATATTTTTAACTCAATATTTACCCGCTACAGGGCAGAAAGTGTTGTTTTTGCATTTTGAAGAAAAGGTATTATTTAATTATTTTTTTATATATACTAAATATTTTTCAAATGGAGAAAAAACCTTCAGGTTTTACCTAAAAAGATCTGTTACACAGTAAAAAGTTCAGTAAGTAGCTTGATATTTATTTATATTACATTGTATTATATTTCAAAACTTTAAAAACGTTCTACTGAAAAATCAAGTTTTTTTATTTATGTCGTTCTTGAAAGGAGTGAGCGATGAGTAAGTGATCGCTTGAACGAGCCTATGACGGTCATAAAACCTGTAAATGCCCAGACTTGCATATTCTTCTTGATCTATGTTGAGATGTCAAAAATAATATGAATAATAACTCCTATAATTGGAGATATATCCAGATTTGAGAACAAGTATTTGGACACGCAAAATGGTGTAAAATGCAGTTCCACCAAGAAATGTCAGCAAAAAAATTAAAACTAATTAATAATTTGACCGCCATACTAGGTATTAGATATTATCCATTTCGTATTGTTATGTCCGCAAGTCATGGCCACGGCTAATGAGGCAGCAGTATACCGATACAGTACCAAGTCGCTGTGAAGCAGACCGCTGACCTAGAGCAAGAGTTTTCACTTTCGCTAGTACAAACATCCGTGGCATAACCCATGCCAGTCTGGTTTGACTAGCTACGAGAACTAACGCGTGATCATCTTTAAGCGATCAATTGACCTACATATGTTACATCTGAAAAGCAAACGTATTGACTTGTACTCGTGTGTTTTACAATTAAGATAACGATGCATCATTCCAGATGGGAAAATATCAATAAGGCAGTATTCTTCGTACATTTTGAAATCTCAATATAGATGAAGAAGAATATGGAAGCCTGGGTATTTACACGCATAAATATATATATATATATATATATATATATATATATATATATATATATATATATATATATATATATATATATATATATATATATATATATATATAAATATATATATATATATATATATATATATATATATATATATATATATATATATATATATATATATATATATATATATTTATATATATATATATATATATATATATATATATATATATATATATATATATATATATATATATATATATATATATATATATATATATATATATATATATAAATATATTATATATATATATATATATATATATATATATATATATATATATATATATATATATATATATATATATATATATATATATATATATATATATATATATATATATATATATATATATATATATATATATATATATATATGTGTGTGTTAACGATCAAGATAACACTGTGTTTATATAATGCAGTGCCATATGCACCATTGGGGTGCGGATAGGGGTTTGATGATGATGATGATATATATATGGTATGTGAGTTCAAATAATTTGAGTATTGTGGTTGTCAATGGGCAGAATAGTTAATGTTACACGTGTATAAAGTGACCATTTAAACCAGTCTGTAGCCAGGTCGTAAGCCCGGACTTCCATATACTTACTTAACAACCATTTGTGTGTGTCAAAAGTCTTGTTCACAAATCTTGGTTTTTCCACTGATTCTAATAAAATATGTGGAATTAGTTGAAAAACCACGATTTCATTACAGTTTTAGTAGTATATTTTGCGTGCATTAAGTGAATCATTAACTAGCCTTTGATGGGTCGTAAGCCCAGATTTCCATATTCTTCTTCATCTATGTTGAGATGTCAAAAGCCTCTTTGTTTAGATTTATTTACCATGACTTTGTGTTAATTACTTCCGTAAGTCTAGATGTAGGGGTTTTACACTCGGTAAATATGTAGCCACACTTCTAAATTGCTCCGCCTAGATTTGATACTCAAAAGCAGTGGTTCTCAACCGGTGTTCCGCTAGCTTGTTGCAAGTGCTCCGCGAAATTATGAAAACCAAAATTAAATTTTGACTCATTTACTGTGCGATTTGAGTTGCAAATATAATGGGTAGATGGCAGCACCCTTGCAAAGAGAAGTTGTGTGCGCTCACCTCACAACAGCGGACAACATATCGCTCACTCCTTTCAAGAACGTCATAAATCAAAAATCGTCAATTTTCAGTTGTGCAAGGATTCGGAATGCCCAGAAAAATGTACTATATCCCAGCAAAAGAGGCATATTTTAAACTTAATATTTACCCGCTACAGGGCAGAAAATGTTGTTTTTGCATTTTGAAGAAAATGTATTGTTTAATTATTTTTATAAATAAATTAAATATTTTTCAAATGTAGAAAAAACCTTTAGGTTTTACCTAAAAAGATCTGCTGCTCAGTAAAAAGTTCAATAAGTGGCATGATATTTATTTTTAATACATTGTGTTATATTTTTAAACTTTAAAATCGTTCTCCTGAAAAATCAAGTATTTTGATTTATGACGTTCTTGAAAGGAGTGAGGGATATCTTTGATTCTCAATTAAATTTTTCTTAATTCAATTTATTTATTTATAATTAACATACACATTACAAACTTAAAATTTAAAGCGTATGCATTAACAAAAATCTAAAATAGGCAAGAATACTATTTCTTAAGGTGTCGAAGAATCCCGCTCCGGAAAACTCCTTCAGACACATGGAACTGATCAATATCCAATGAGATATTGTTCAACACAGCGGTAGCTCTTCGTACAGGCATAACCATCGGCAGGTTGGTCCTGTGTATAGGAATGTGAAACTATCTATGCCGACGCTGTCTTACTATCGGGAACGTACAGACCACAATGCTCCGGATAATTACAGGATTTTCGATCATACCGCGCAATAATCGATAAAAATGCATCGATAAAATTCTATATCATCATACTCAGAATATCATGGGAATTATATGTAGGACTTTGTACAGAGGGTGCTCCATCAATGGTAGGTTCATAGAAAGCTTTTTTGACCCTTGATTTGTGAATCTTGGCTTAATAATTTGGATGGAGAAATGAGAGTAGATATCGCTCACTCCTTTCAAGAACGTCGTAAATCAAAAAACTTGATTTTTCAGGAGAACGTTTTTAAAGTTTAAAAATGTAATACAATGTATTAAAAATATATATCAAGCCACTTATTGAACTTTTTACTGTGCAACAAATATTTTTAGGTAAAACCTGAAGGTTTTTTCTCCATTTGAAAAATATTTATTATATTTGAAAAAACAATTAAACAATACCTTTTCTTCAAAATGCAAAAGCAAATTTTTTCTGCCCTGTAGCGGGTAAATTTAAGTTTAAAATATGCCGCTTTTGATGGGATATAGTACATTTTCCGGGCATTCCGAAAACATGTACAACTGAAAATTGTCGATTTTTTATTTATGATGTTCTTGAAAGGAGTGAGCGAAATGATAGTCGCTATATCAAATATTAGACCTAATATCGTTGAATTTTGTAAATATCGACAGGCTCAGGTATCACAATAAATGATTTTTGCCGCAGAAAGTTTTACTTTTAAAGTAATTATGATTTTTTGTTGTATTTTTAAAATTTATTTAATATTTAACTTGTCTAATAAATTGGTTAGTTTTATTTTTCATATTATTTTCTCATCAAAGATGAAGCAGAATATAGAAGTCTGGGCATTTACAGGACTGACGACCGTCATAGGCTGGTTTAAGTGATCACTTTACAAACGTGTAACATTCACCAATTCTACCCATTATTGACAACCACACTACTCAAATTCTTGGATGTTCTATTTATTAGAATCAATTTTGAAATATCGATCTTGAATCACTAGAACTTCACTAATGGGTAGAATTGGTGAATGTAACACGTGTGTAAAGTGATCAATTAAACCAGCCAATGACGATCGTCAGCCCCGTAAATGCGCATACTTCTATATTCTTCTTCATCTTTGATGAGATGTCAAAAAAAAGAAAAATACTCCTATAATTGGAGATAATCCGGATTTGTGAACAAGTATTTGGACACACTTAAAACGTTGTAAGTTTTATTTTTTGATCAAAGTTATCTTTGTATGTTTTTATATCTTTAGTATTATGATTTAAAGTGCTCCCCGTTTTCCGAAAGGTTCAGAACCAGTGCTCTAAAGTTAAGAAACTTCCACTATCAGACATTCGTATAGTTTCAAACTTCATTATGGGGCTTGACAATAAATCTTGGGGCCGGCAAGCAGAGATGTGGGTCTCTAAATACGCGGGAGTGTTTCGGAGAGTGTTTCAAAGATTAGTAAAAGGATTGTGAACTGTTTTCTTCTTTATTTATTTATTTAATAGACAGTTTTCTTGAGAAATTACCTGAATGACGTTTTAAAATTTACGGTGATTTTTACATTTTAAAACGACATAAAAAATAATTATTTTTCACTTCATCATACAAAATTATCATAAACATATTTGGTATAAGTATATCATATATTGTTCGCCTTCGTAGTGTAATAGTCAGCACGCTCGGCTACCATACTCATGTGTTTACGATTAAGATAACACTGCGATCATACGATGCAGTGCCCTATGCACCATAAGAGTTAGATGAGGATATATATATATAAATATATATATATATATATATATATATATATATATATATATATATATATATATATATATATATATATATATATATATATATATATATATATATATATATATATATATATATATTTTGTCCGCCTCCGTAGTGTAATGGTCAGCACGCTCGGCTACCGTTCTGGAGGTCCCGGGTTCGATTTCCAAGGGGGGTAAAATAAATATAAGTGATTTTTTCACAAATATAGGTCATATTTATTCAATATTACCCTGGACTGGGTACCTGAAGCGGAGGGCTGATCACCTTTCCTTCATGTGTAAACCATCAAGATAACACTGCGTTTATATGATGCAGTGCCCTATGCACCATTGGGGTGCGGATAAGGGTTTTATTATTATTATTATTATATATATATATATATATATATATATATATATATATATATATATATATATATATATATATATATATATATATATATATATATATATATATATATATATATATATATATATATATATATATATATATATATATATATATATATATATATATATATATATATATATATATATATATATATATATATATATATATATATATAATATATAGCACAAAACAGTAGTTTACTTTCTTCCTCGAATTTGGCTATTGGTGTTAGCATGCACTCACTGGGTAGACTTACAGTATAGACACTTATGAAGTCACGCCTACTCGACATGCAAACAAACATACTAGCATTCAATACACATGTGAGTGTGTTAGTATGTCGATGTCGCCTCCGAATGACCGTCCAACTGGGCGACCTTCACATCCACAACCTGGTCCGCTACGCGTGTGTGCATATCTGTACATATACATACATATGAGAGAAGATTCATAACGCACACAAACCGATCGATAATTTCATAACAGTATCTTTTTAAACTGATTTATGCTGCGAGCTAATTGTGCCTCACATAAAGAAAGTTGGCATTTTAATTTCACATAAATCATACATGTATTATATACAATTTATTGATTTGGCATTAACTTTATGGAATGACGTTATGATTTAAATAATTTAAAAATATATACTTAAAACGTTTTTTTATTTTTTTTATTATTTATTATTATTATTAGATTAAAACCAATATTTTTAGCTTTGAAATATTGGTTTTAATCTAATAATAAATTAAAAATGCAATTCCATCACGAAGTGTCAGTGGATAATATAAATCTATATAAAACGTGTTTATAAAATACCACTTTTTTAGTTTATTAATGTAAACACGACTAGTTTCGAGAACTACAGATGTTCTCATCAGCATGTATAATCTCAATGTTTGTTTTTTATTGTTTCCACTTGATAAAATCGATGCAATTAACCAACCATCACGCCGCTTGCCGTAGTAGTAGGCAGAGATAATAATAATAGAAAACTACAACAATCTTTCTCTATCTCTCTTATCTTAAAACCAACTTACTTATAAACCATCATGTGAATTCTCCGCAGACCTAAGCAGAGAGTATTGAAAGCTACACGAATCTGCCTTTGCAAAAACAATATTTAACTAATTTTTTTAAGTTTTACTTGGTAAGTACCATTATTTAAATAAAAGGAAAAAGTGGCATTTACCAAGTAAAACTCAAATTAAAAATGGATAGATTTTACTACAAAATAACTGTAAATCGTCTTGACTTCATTCATGCATCTCATACATACCCGCCGATCATTTAGACTCCAGACGTAACCATCCCCATGTATTTTTTTTATTGTTTCGGCATTTACTTTGTAGTAAGACATGTTACAATGATTAAGGAAACACTTGTTTTTATACCACTTGAGTTTATTAATGACCACTAGTTTCGGCAGCTAAACTTCCATTGTCAGGTCTGAAATAATTAATCATGACAAAGTTTCCTAGACCTTCTTCTGCTCCTATATCCAATTTAATTTGCATCACAAATTTGTTTTACTTTTCTTTCCTTACTTATACGATTCACATGTCCAAACCATCTCCACACACCTTAATTTTATCGATAATGCTTGTCTCAGCCTTGTATTATTTCCTTATATCACAATTCGAACATCTATATTGCATCGTTTTGCCACATTTCACTAAATATATACGATGTCTTGTATATTTTGAGACAATGTGCCTGTGAATACATTGATATGCAATAGGTCTAGCACGTATTCAAATTTAATGGAAAAATATCCATTTGAGTATTCTTTTGATATGGTAAGTGTGATTGGGACACGTCTAAAACTGTGATGTGGCATAATGGTGTTTAAATGTCACTTCAAAGTTTAACGGACCGACCTGAATATCGAGTTGAAGACGTCTACACATTCTCCTTGACCCTTTGGCTACCAGGACTTTTGGGGTTACCATTCTAGAAATATCGTGACATCAAAAGTAAGGTAGAGGATGGGTTATTGAGATGAAGAGAAACTCTGATATTTTTTTTAACTAGTTGATCGCCATGAATAGTCTTCGAAAGACATCTAGAGAAAGACCAAAAAAATATTGGATGCTACATACAGAAAGATAACATGATTCGAAGGCATGACCTAGGTGACGTTGTAGAAGGACCTACAAGGGAACCTAAGGACGAGGAAAACTGACCTAGCAGTCTACAAAGTCACGTCCAACAGACAACTGTGGAAGTCCAAGAGGGAGGTTTTTGTTCAATACTGTACAAAAGAAGCAGGCTGAAGTTTTTAAGTGGAAATAAGTAAGTACTCGTGGAAGCCTGGGTGTAACAGACATATAGCCAGGTAGAGAGAAGGCAATTGAGATGCAGATAACGTGATCATATTGTGGACCACGCAATCGCCATGGATCTCCCTCGAAAGACATCTAGAGGATGATCATTGAATTCATGGATGCTACATTAAGATAACATGATTAAAAGGAATGGCACATATATGATAGAAGGACGTACAACCTGAGGTCATCTGGAGAGATGACCTAACAGCCTACAAAGACGATAAGTCGTGATAGAACACGGAAGAAGATGCAAGAAATATCGCGACTAAAATACAAATAATTCAATAGTAAAATACGTTTGAAAATTTATAAATACAACAAAAATATCTCTTGGAGTTTAGTCAGCTAAATGTATTCAACGTCATGAAAAATTCTAACTAGCAAATGCTGCTCGCTTAGTGCTCTTTTTTACGCCTTGCGCATAGCACTGCAAATCATACGACTCGCTGACATAATTGATGACATCCGGTATTGAAAGAAATACTGTAGGGGTGTGTGTCATTCACGAATACATTTTTTTATTATTTATGCAATATTTGCGATATATTTGCATCAATTTATTGCATTTTAATGACTAACCCTGACACGTAAAATGTATATTTCGAAGAATTTCACAGCTTTACACAATATACTTTTCACGTAAACAAAATTGGTGTAATGAACCTACTTTGTTTTTCTTGTTTCTTTTGAAGTATTTTTGTAACTCCAATTCTTATAATATTACAATTTATTGTAAGATAAAAATGATCACTTGATTCTAAATATCGACGTATAACTTATTGAAGAAGAAAAAATATTATATGAATCGAAATTTTTTACACAACCCTGAACGAATCCCTAACATACTGTCCAAAATGTATCTAATATTTTTATAAATCATGTCGTCCGATCCGACGGATCCGGTATTTCTCGCCAGACTACCGAAAGCCGATATATCGGATTTTGGTAGTCAAAGGGTAAGTTTAAAATTTACAAACGACGATTACTTTTATAATATTCGCCAATACCTGCGCGATTTACATACTTAAAGATTTTACGGCCAAAACTTAATCTATTTTATTGAATCCTTGAACGAGTGTTATGGGTTTATCTTCATAATACCATGGCCAATTCATTTATATTTTCTTTAATGGCATTTTAAAATGTTTTCAATACTTTGAGTGCAGAAAAACAAAATGTTAACTAAATCTCCTTATCATTCCTCGTTCACTTGGTGTAATAGCACATAAAAACACTACTTCATGACTACCGGTTTCGGAATGAATATTCCATCGTCAGGTCAAATGTAGACTTGTCTTGAAGCAGTAGTCTTCATTTGACCTGATAATGGAATGGTAATTCCTAAACTGGTAGTCATGAAGTAGTGTTTTTGAATGATATTACAAAGTCAATAATGAATAATTAAGACAGTGTTATATTACTATACCACAAAGTTAACAATGCTTTTAATATACAAATTATAAAAAACTCACTACCTGACTGACCATCATCATACCGTGGGTAGGCAGAGAGAATAGAACGCCACACCAATCTGTCTTCACAAACAATCTTCGCCACTTCCACATTAGTGCATCTTTTTATACATACATACACACCGATTATTCAAAATCCTGACTTGACCACTTTCGTGTATTTGACATACCTAATCGTGCCAAGTTTTTCTCGGTCTTCCTCTGCTACTTTTTTCAAACTAAATTTGCTTCATAATTTTTTTAAACACAATTCCAAACCGTCTCAAAACACCTTTCACTTTATTTTAATTTTTAAAGAGAAATATTTGTGTTTTTTTTTTTATTTTATTTACAAAAATACTTCAATTTCTTACTATTTCTGTGAGCCTGAGGAGCTCATAATTAGAAATAGCTATCAAATTGTAGTAGGGTGGGTTCGAACCAAGAAACCCACTCTCAAAGTACTCAAGAGTCCGCGAAACTAACCACGGGACCGCAACCCGACACTTTTTTATCGATATTTCTTTATTTCGTCTACAATTATTCTAAATTCATCGTTTATATAATCGGTAAGTGCTGACATGTTGATAATTGCTTGTCGAACGCGTGTGACGCTATTAAATTAGCATTTTTCACCAGGGGCGTTCCATACAGTGGAGATATTGGAATATAACGATGTAAATCGCATCTCGTAAATCAGATTCGCGAATTTGAAATGCAAATTCGTAATTGGACCATGGTATGCAGAAACCACCCAACCCACGAATCGACAAGCTGGGATAATTTTATTTGAACATTTTCAGAATGGAAAAAAACACATGTCGCTCACTCCTTTCAAGAACGTCATAAATCAAAAAACTTGATTTTTCAGGAGAACGTTTTTAAAGTTTAAAAATATAACACAATGTACTAAAAGTAAATATCAAGCCACTTATTGAACTTTTTACTGTGCAACAGATCTTTTAAGTTAAACCTTTATAGGTTTTCCTCCATTTGAAAAATATTTTGTATATTTAAAATAATAATTAAACAATACCTTTTCTTCAAAATGCAAAAATTTCATTTTCTGCCATGTAGCGAGTAAATAAAAAGTTAAAAATATGACTCTTTTCCTGGGATATAGTACATTTTCTGGGCATTCCGAAAACATGCACAACTCAAAATTGACGATTTTTGATTTATGACGTTCTTGAAAGGAGTGAGCGATGTGTAACATTCACCAATTCTACTCCAAATACTTGTTCACAAATCTGGATTATCTCCAATTAGTAGTTATTTTTTTAATTATGATTTTGTCATCTCAACATAGATGAAGAAGAATATGGAAGTCTAGGCATTTACCGTCTGGGCTTACGACCGTCACAGGCTGGTTTAATTGATCACTTTACACGCATGTAGCATTCTATTTGAACTCGAAACATTGTGTTTGAATTCATTTGTTTTAATCAATATATCTGGAACTTCCAGGAATTTGAGTAGTGTGGTTGTCAATCATGGGTAGAATTGGTGAATGTTACACGTGTGTAAAGTGATCACTTAAATCTACCTATGACGGTCGTAAGCCCTGTAAATGCCCAGACTTCCATATTGTTCATGATCTATGTTGAGATGTCAAAAAATATATAAATTAATTTATGTATTAATTTTAAACCAAACACAGATTTTTTGAGTCTACTAAGTTGTATTTTACTACTGCTAAACATATTTAAATAGACTATTACTGTACATCATCTCTCTTTATGTAAACGCTTGCATGATGCGTTATTGATAAACTAATAATTACATCTACATATATAAATTCTTAAAAATAATATTACCAACAATTGTATTAAGCTTTAAAATATTAATTCTCTAAAATATGGCCATGTCAATAAATTCTTCCTTTCCCAGAAAATAAATATAAGGGTACATACCTACATCCCCCATTAGCTACTGTTGTCTCCCATAAATTATTGCTGCACGTGTTAAAACTGTCACTTAGAATTGTATAGCTACATAAAGACCGTAGTCCATTTGATCTTCACATTCGTTTGATAATGCCCTAACAAGGCGAAACAATTGTCAAAATATTTTTTATTATGTGTTTTTGTTAATTAGAATACATTTTAGTAGACTCAAAACATTTGTGTTTGATTTAAAATTAATACATAAATTAAGATGGAGTTCTACAAATTAAACGCCAAATCAATAAATATATAAATTAAGCCTATATCATAGTGTGCTTTCTGTTTTCTTTTTTTTCCATTTAACCAGATCGAGCCACAGTAACGACTAGCCAGATTGAGCTAGTTTATAATAGATATCGTCATAATTAAGTACTATAAGTGGCACTTCGTTATTATTACCTTGGTTCTATTAGACACAAGTAATACCATATTATGAAAATTAAATTTAAATGACAATAGTGTCATATTTCGAAAGTCGACAAAAAACAGTACTGATGTCTTTCTTCGTATACGAGTATAGTCGACGCAATTCAGATAAAACCCGTCAGTTGCCACACATAGGCGAACAAGACCAGTTTTTCTCGATCTTCCTCTGCTCCGGTTTCTAACTACGTTCCTCTCATGTATTTTTTTACCGTTCTTTACTCAGTCGTCAGTTCCACGTGTCCAAACTATCTCAACACATCTTTCTTGATTTTGTCGATATTGTTTATTGCATTATTTTTATAATATTGCTCACTCCTTTTAACAACGTCACATAATAATAATCATATAATAATAATGGTCATAAATCGTCAATTTTCAGTTGTGCATATTTTCAGAATGCCCAGAAAATGTACTATATTCCAGAAAAAGCGGCATATTTTTAACTTTTAAATACTTTTCGAATGGAGAAAAACCTTCAGGTTTTACCTTACAAGGTCTGTTGCACATTAAATAGTTAAATAAGTGGCTTGATACTTATTTTTAATACATTTTATTATATTTTTAAACTTTTAAAAGGATCTCCTGAAAAATCAAGTTTTTTGATATATGACGTGTTGAAAGGAGTGAGAGGTTTGTCAAATACAAAGTAGGAGTCATTCTATCGTCATCCATTCGCTCCACTTAACATACCTTCCTTTTATATATAGAATATCTTATAAATTATAAATTATTAACAGGGCGGTTCAAAACGAAGTTGTGTTTTTTACTCTAATTATTTCATTTTACACTGGACTGGTACCAGAAGCGTAGAACGATAAAATAAAAATTGTCACAATACGATGCAGTGCCCTATGCACCTTTGGGTTCTGATAAAGGTAAGGAGTGTAAGATATATCAGCTCTTCTCGTCCTCAGGTTGTAGGTCCTTCTATCATGGACAACGTCACCTAGGCCATGCCTTCGAATCATGTTATCTTTCTGTAGCATCCATGAATGCTTTGTTCTTCCTGTAGATGTCTTTCGAGGAGGGTCCGCAATATATATATATATATATATATATATATATATATATATATATATATATATATATATATATATATATATATATATATATATATATATATATATATATATATATATATATATATATATATATATATATATATATATATATATATATATATATATATATATATATATATATATATATATATATATATATATATATATATATATATATATATATATATATATATATATATACAGGAGAAAGTGACCAAGTGGGATTTTTAACAAATACGTGATCATTGACTATTTGATATCTTACTAGCTTAATATTGCCCTGAAAAAAATCCAAAAGGATTTTAAGCTTGGAAGTATAATATATCGACTAACTGCATTGATGTTTATTTTTTTGCCATGCAAAAGTGACTTAAATGGCCCTCCTGAGTATCTTACGTTTTGTTAGTTGGTCACTTTCTCCTGTACGACTACGACATAAATATGTATATATACATACATACATACACGCATTTGCACAAAGGCATTTGACGGGTTAATAGCTACACACGCATATGCGAGTTATGAAACATTCACCTTTGAAATGACGTCAGATAAACTCTCACATTATGGAGTACATCTCTATTCATTCACACCCGCACCCACCGCTCAAAGGATCCTACACCGCTTCTCACCGCGGCTTACACCTTCTTCACCTTCCATGGATCTCCCTGCCCATCGCCTTTGCGCAACTTCGCCAAACATGCATGTATTATTATACGTGCATACAGGCTGGCGCAAAATTCATCATAGTATATGAAACCTCGGCTTATAAACTAAATTCCGTTTATAATAATTAAGTATTGGAAAACTTAAAATCGATATAAAATTATCAAACCTTTAAAACTAAATTTAAAAAACATAAAAGACTCACCCCTACCTAGACTCCATTATAACCCTAATCCGCACCCAATGGTGCATAGGGCACTGCATCGAATTGACACAGTGTTTTTTTTCTTATGTGAAGGCAAGGTGATCACTCTTGCGCTTCAGAAACTAGTCCTGGGTAATATTAAATAAATATTACAGTGTAAAATCACTAATATTTATTTTCACCCCCTCTGCGAATTGAGCCCGGGTCCTCCAGCACGGTTGCTAAACACGCTGACCATTACAACACGGAGGTGGACCTAGACTCTATACCAAGGAATATATATATTTTTTTATTTACTTTGTTTTCTTTTAATTGACTTTGTTATTATAAAAAAAATTGTAAAACGAACTCCCTCTGTAAACACAAGTACCTTATTTGAAATGTTTTGTGTATTTACCAACTATTTTGTATTATTTGAAAATGTATTTTGTAAGAAAAAAAAATACTATTCGTAACTCGAAACACATTTTTTTCATAACAAATAATGTTACACAAGATCACTCCGTTAGAAAAAATCGCAGACCCTTCTAAGGAAATAACTCTTTTAACATTCACACTTCAAAAAAATCCTAGAACAACAATACGTTTTTTTTATAGTTTTTTTAAAAATTGCATTGTTAAATTTGTGGTGTGGATATACCACACCCTCTTATTATTCATACCAGTCCAGGGTAACATAATTTTAAATAAATTTTAGAGTGTAAAATAGCTAATATTTATTTTAACCCCTTTCTGGGAAACAAAATACGCCAACCATTACACCACGGAGGCAGACGAAATAAAGATTTTTATCTATCAATATTTATTTAATTTTATTTATTAAAAATTATTTTTTAACACAATTCGATAATTAATTTTGCATTTTCCCTAAATTGTTTGTTTACTACAGCTGTCTAATTAACAAAAGTAAAATATTTACAAGATTTTGAGTGTGTCCAAATACTTGTTCACAAAATCTGGATTATCTCCAATTACAGGAGTTATTTTCATATTAGTTTTTGACATCTCATCAAAGATGAAGAAGAATATGGAAGTCTGGGCATTTGAAAATAACTCCTGTAATTGGAGATAATCCAGATTTTGTGAACAAGTATTTGGACACACTCAAAATGTTGTAAATAAATTATCTGGTCAAATTATAAGCTTAAATAACAAAAATGAAAATGGTATTTTCTGGCGTATCTCATGTGTGTGATTATAATCCAGGATTCGGACTTCACATACTAATATAAGAGTTTCTGCTTAGTAAAAAGCTTCTTTACATCTCACCAATAGATGTCTCTAGTGAAGTTCTAGTGATTCAAGAACAAGGTTTCTAAATTGGTTCATATATATAGAACTTCCAAGAATTTGAGTAGTGTGGTTGTCAATAATGGGTAGAATTGGTGAATGTTACACGTGTGTAAAGTGATCACTTAAACCAGCCGATGACGGTCGTCAGCCCCGCAAATGCCCAGACTTCCATATTCTTCTTCATCTTTGGTGAGATGTCAAAAAATAAAATAAAATTTGATTGACATTTGCAAAAATTATAGCATCTTTTAATAGGGTGAGTGATTTTGCGCCACCCTGTATATTGCACAACCGAAATTCGTTTACTAGTCAAACCGTGAAAGGCAGTCGAAAGAGAGCGAATTGATGATTTTACGAGCAAAAAACTCGAATCATATCTTAGGTGAATTTGTGAAGTAAGCCAAGCAAATGTCAACGCGTAATCTAGATTATATTTTATTAAATCCATTTCGAAAATTAATTCAAGTTTGTCGACGGGATGCTGTTTTAATTGGCTTATTTATATGGTCCATGCCATTATATATTTCGCCATACACATTTACAGCTTTAACAGCTAAAATTTTCGTTTTTAAATCTGGGTTCTGGCTCCATTTAAGAGCTAAACATATTGATATGTCGACATACATGTAAGATTATATGGAAGTCTGGGTATTTACAGGTCCTTACATATAATATATATATAAAACCCTTATCCGCACCCCAATGGTGCATAGGGCACTGCGTCATATAAACGCAGTGTTATCTTGATCGTTTACACATGAAGGAAAGGTGATCAGCCCTCCACTTCAGGTACCAGTCCAGGGTTATAATATTGAATAAATATTACAGTGAAAAAATCACTTATATTTATTTTACCCCCCTTTGGAATCGAACCCGTGACCTCCAGAACGGTAGCCGAGCATGCTGACCATTACACAAGGGAGGTGGACAAAAGGTTCTTACAGTCCTGCAAATACCAGACTTCCATATCCTTCTTCATCTATGTTGAGATGTTTAAAAAAACTCCTAAATGGGAAAAAAACAGATTTGTGAACAATTTGGACGGACAGACACAAAATGTTGTGAGTAAATATAACTGGTCGGATTATTATCTGCATTAAATAAAATTAAAATTAAATATTTTTCTTTGCAGTTTATTAGTCATGTATTTGTAGTTTATAACACTTTAATTCTAATTTTACTTCTTGTAATATCCATTGTATTCGTACCAGTGCCTTTACTATGACCTAAAATACAACATAGGGATTTTTTTAAAATATTTTTAATTTATTTATTTATTTGTATATATACTATAGTCTAAAATGCAAAAGAATTTAAAATGACGAAAAAAATGTTTCCAGGTATAAAAATAATCCGATCTTCGAATCTTGCATACAAACTAATAAAAGGGTTTCTACTAGATAAAAGCTTTCTCAATCCAACTTAGATGTCGGTTGATAATGTGGTCATGAAATTAATGATATATCTAGAATTATTAAAAAAAAACATTTGTAATAATGAGTTTTATTTTTATAATACACGATTAGTTTCGGAAACTTACAGATGTTTTCTTCTACAGGTGAAAATTAAAACTAACGAGCAAAAAATATTTAGGGGTATATATAGAGGTTGATAGGGTTATAAATATAGGGAAGGGGGGTTAAGGAATAAGGTTTTTTGTAAAAGAAAACAAAGATAATAATGGTGACGTATTTAACAGTATGTTACAACATTTTGAGTGTTTCCAAATACTTGTTCACAAAATCTGGATTATCTCCAATTACAGGAGTTATTTTCATTTTATTTATTTTATAAAAGTATCCAGATTTTGAGGGGCAAGTATTTGGACACACTTAAAATATTGTAAATAAATTATCTGGTCAAATTTATAAGCTTAAATAATAAAACTGAAAATGATATTTTGTAGCGTTTTTTATGTGTGTGATTATAATCCAGGATTCGGACCTCACATACCTACTAATAAAAGAGTTTCTGCTCAGTAAAAAGCTTATTTTCATCTCACCAACAGGTGTCTCTAGTGAAGTTCTAGTGATTCAAGAATAATGTTTTAAAATTGGTTCGTATATATAGAACTTCCAAGAATTTGAGAAGTGTGGTTGTCAATAATGGGTAGAATTGGTGAAGAAGAACCAGCCTATGACGGTCGTCAGCCCCGTGAATACCCAGACTTCCATATTCTTCTTCATCTATGATGAGATGTCGAAAAATAATAACAGTATGTTATTAATAAACGTTTTATCTGAATTTAAATTTACCGGTCAAACACGTGAGAGAGGTAATTTTTGTGACGCAGAAAATGACGCGTGGGCAGTGTCAGGTCACAGCAAAGGCGGAGGACGCTCAGGACATCGCCTGTCTAAAACGCTTATATGGACTGACCTTACATGGGACTTGTTCCTGCTACCCACCATGGCGACCATCGCTGTTCCTTATTGCACACCCATAAAACCATATGGGTGCCCATAATAATAAATTAAATCTTTCACACTTTGAATTTTATTGCAAACAAATGTGGCAAAAAAAATCGTCAATTTTCAGTTGTGCATGTTTTCGGAATATCCCAGCAAAAGCGGCATATTTTTTACTTTACATTTACCCGTTACAGGGCAGAATGTATAGTTTTTGCATTTTGAAGAAAAGATATTGTTTATTTTTTTTATTAAATATCCTAAATATTTTTTAAATGGAGAAAAAACCTTCAAGTTTTACCTAAAAGGATCTGTTGCACAGTAAAAAGTTCAAGAAGTGTCTTGATATTCATTTTTAATATATTTCATTATATTTTTTAACATTAAAAACGATCTGCTTAAAAATCAAGTTTTTTGATATATGACGTTGTAGAAAGGAGTGAGTGATATGTGAAGGTCCTCACCAAAAAGTTACATTTCCAGTATTGCACAAAAAAATCCTTTAAATGCAATTCTATTCTGTTTACTGTATTCTATCGAAATCTTGATTAAAGTTGCGACAAAACGTGACCAATCCTGTGTTAAACCAATATGAAATCATTAAATCGCACCGAAACCTAATAATTTTACAAGCTAGAATTGCTGATAACTTAAAATCGTGTATAATGGATATGTAACGTTTTGGTGTCGTTCAAATGTCGGTCATTTTTACTTGCTTGGCCACTTAGATTCAATAATTTCATAAATTAATTTGGCAGTAATTTTGTTGTAAAACCTATTTTTAATAAAACTTTTACTTATAACATTTTGAGTGTGTCCAAATACTTGAACACAAATCTGGATTATCTCTTAGTTATTTTTCATATTATTTTTAAACATCGTAAATGACCAGACTTTTATATTCTTCTTCATCTATGTTGAAATGCCAAAAATAAAGTTTTACTTAGTTAATGCAACTATTCCTTAAAATCTATTGTGACACGTATTTCAATGCATTCCGCATCATTTTCAAACACCGTATTTGTGATGTTTGAAAATTTTGCGAAATGCATCGAAACACAAAGATTTGATTTTAAGAAAAAAAGGCATTTATTTAGCAAAACTTAAAGTAAAAATACTTAGTATTCACTTGTGTTCTTAAAAAATTCCATTATTTTTTTATAAACACCTATTAAAAACAAACAATATTGGTGTGTCCAAATCCTTATTCACAAATCTGGGTTTCACATCTCAACACAGATGAAGTATAAATAAAAGTCTGGGTATTTGAAGGGGTCATGGCTGTCAAAGGCTGTTGAAATGATCACTTTGACACAGTCTTATCTTGGTCGTCCTTAGATGAAGGGAAAGTGATCACTCCTGCGCTTGAGCGACCAGCCCAGGGTCATATCAAAAAAACATATTAGACTGCAAAATCGCTGATATTTATTTTCACCCCCTTCTGGGAATTTAACCCGGGACCTCCAGCACGGTAGCTAAACACGCTTACCCCAACACCACGAAGGTGGACATTTACAGACCTTTTTATCCGATTATTTAGCGGATTAATTTTTTTACTGTATTTCTCAAAACTAGTCGCGATTATTTATTGATTTGGCGTTTAATTTGTAGATCTCCATTTTAATTTATGTATTAATTGTTGATTCAAACACAGATATTTTTAGTCTACTAAGTTGTATTTTATTGTTAAAAAAAAAAAATTAACATTGTGTATCGCCTAGTTATGACATTCGTTTAAAAATGCCATAACTAGGCGAAACAATTATCACAAGATTAATTTTGTGTTTTTTTTTAAATAAAATACAACCCTGTAGTCTCAAAACCTCTGTGTTTGATTCGCATTTACATTAATAAACTCGAAAAATGGTCTCGTACAAATGTTTTATTTCTATATTTAAATCATCATGCTGTTCAGCAAAGCTAAGGCTAATCAATAAATAATACACTTCATGAAGTAATTGCAATCAAACGTCATTTGAGATTGACGGCATATAACTATTGGCTATTGACGTTCTTTTCGAATAAAATCACCTCGAAGAATCGGCCTTCGCATTCTACGATAAATGTTAGCCCCTCGTATGCACTTCGATCGAGAGATTTGTTTTTTTTTTAAAGTAAAAAGTTGTTCAGCACCGTCGATGGCGGAATGTTTTATAAAGTTCAATTTATAAGAATGATGTCATACGGCGCTCTAAAACGTCTCAAAGAAGAGTCCACACATGGCTAATTAAACACTCAATTAATTATGCATGGATTTTTTTATCTAATCATATATAATAATTGAAATAAGGATATGTAAATAACCTTCAACAATGCGTAGCTAATAATCAATTTTATACACATATTGCATAAATAAATATATGTGTATATATATATATATATATATATATATATATATATATATATATATATATATATATATATATATATATATATATATATATATATATATATATATATATACTTATATATATATATATATATATATATATATACAAAGACGTTCTATGCTCTCTGACTCCCCCTAAGGGGAAACAGCGTGATGGTCAGTCATTAAGTTAGTTAGTATTCTATAAGCGGCCTTAAAACTATGCTTTTTCTCTACTTAACTTCATACCTACATAAATTACGTTAATTTACGTTTAACGTTTTTTCAACAACCCCTTAGCTACGATTTTTCCTCACGAACTACGTGATGAGATTACTAACATATTACTTTATTTATTTTCATGTTTTCTTTAAATTGAAAATTATACTTTCGTAAATGTACCTACATAAAACCATACAAAAAATTCTTCTTGCGATTTTATTAGACATACTATATTATTATGGGCAACCTTTTTCTGTTTGTTCGTTGCCGAAACATATTAGTAGTTTATTTAATCGGAATTTTATTTTCTTCATAATATTTAATTCTAAACGGATTTTTCTTCACTAATTTGCAATATTTCCAGTCTTTCCAAATTTTTATTCATAAATTCTGAGTTTCACTTAGCTGCAAGGAATAATTATTTTTCTTTATTGACATCAATAAAAATAAAACTAGATATGAATTTGTGGACAAAACTTTAAACACACCGATAATATTGTGAATTTAAAAAAAAGGTTCAAATTATGGTGAAAGTGTAATTAAAATTTAAAATTATATTTTAAGGCGAGTTTAAGCTTGTACAATAATTCGGGTATAATCGACAGACAATTATTTCATATTTAAAAAAAAAATACTTCAGTAATTCTACCATAGATGCTAAAGGTTACTGCTATATAAAATAAATAAATATTTATAAATATTTTATTTTATTATTAGATTAAAACCAATATTTTTAGCTTTTCCACTTTTTTATTTGACCAGCGACCGGGTTTCGTCGTTACCGACATCATCAGACTGGTCTGTCAGACACCAGTCTGATGATGTCGGTAACGACGAAACCCGGTCGCTGGTCAAATAAAAAAGTGGGAAAGCTAAAAATATTGGTTTTAATCTAATAATAAATTAAAAATGCAATTCCATCACGAAGTGTCAGTGGATAATATAAATCTATTATTTATAAATATAATCATGTATGTATATATATGTAATAAAATAACTAGGTACCTACCTATACATTTTATTAAGTACTTACAAAAAGTACCTACATAAAACAGTTCTACCACCAGATGCCGCATGCGTCGCTCAGAATAAAACAAAAGACATCCGATAATATTATTAACTGTCAGAATCAGATAGATAGATAGATAGATATAAAAATTATTATAAAGATTAATTAAGAATAAACTTTTATTGTCGTTTCTTTAATTACAAAGCAACACATTGTTTATTTTATTATTATACACCCACTTTACATATTATTTACACTTAATTTTCAAAAGGAAAATATTACCACGTTATAAAACGACAATTTTGTTAATTGGAAATGGATTATGAAACATTAGATGTATTAAAACAATTACTACAATATGTTCGGAGTGAGAGAGAAAAATTAGAAGATGATCAAAGAAAACGATTAGAAGATAATCAAAGAAGACGTGGAAATTTAAGAACTAGTGATAAAATTAAAAATAAAAATCATGTGAAAAAATTTCTACAAAACATAAAATAAAATATACTCCAGAAAAGAAGAATTTCGAAGCAGATTGTGTGAGCAGGAATCCAGTATTAGAATCGAAGGAAAATGCAAATGAACAATTAAAAGTTGTAAATTTGGTTAAATTAGAAGATATTTTAAAAGATCAGAATAAAAATGAAGACATACAAATAACACAGAAACAGTGCTTGAAAAATGAAAATAAAAATAAAGTAGAAAAAACTTCTACGAAAGATAAAATAAAATATACTCCAGGAAAGAAGAATTTAGAAGTAGATTGTCTAAGCAGGAATCCAGTATTAAAATCGAATGAAAATGCAGATGAACAATTAAAAGTTGTAAATTTGGTTAAATTAGAAGATAATTTAAAAGATCAGAATAAAAATAAAGACATACAAATAACACAGAAACAGTGCTTGAAAAATGAAAATAAAAATAAAGTAGAAAAAACTTCTACGAAAGATAAAATAAAATATACTCCAGGAAAGAAGAATTTAGAAGTAGATTGTCTAAGCAGGAATCCAGTATTAAAATCGAATGAAAATGCAGATGAACAATTAAAAGTTGTAAATTTGGTTAAATTAGAAGATAATTTAAAAGATCAGAATAAAAATAAAGACATACAAATAACACAGAAACAGTGCTTGAAAAATGAAAATAAAAATAAAGTAGAAAAAACTTCTACGAAAGATAAAATAAAATATTCTCCAAGAAAGAAGAATTTAGAAGTAGATTGTCTAAGCAGGAATCCAGTATTAAACTCGAATGAAAATGCAGATGAACAATTAAAAGTTGTAAATTTGGTTAAATTAGAAGATACTTTAAGAGATCTGAATAAAAATGAAGGAATTCAAAAGAAAAAAACAAATGGATTGAAAAAAACTGTGTCTACTTTAAAAGGGTCAAGAAAAAAATACAAAAAAAAGAAAGAAAGAAAAAAGAACGGAAAAAAAAAGAAAGAAAAAAAAAAAAAAAAACTTTATCATATCACTAAACTTATACCAGTCCCTTCACTACAAGAAGATGATCCGGAGGACGAGTGAAAATTTTACTATGAATTTTCATCCCCAAGGGGGGAGATGTAATAAAATAACTAGGTACCTACCTATACATTTTATTAAGTACTTACAAAAAGTACCTACATAAAACAGTTCTACCACCAGATGCCGCATGCGTCGCTCAGAATAAAACAAAAGACATCCGATAATATTATTAACTGTCAGAATCAGATAGATAGATAGATAGATATAAAAATTATTATAAAGATTAATTAAGAATAAACTTTTATTGTCGTTTCTTTAATTACAAAGCAACACATTGTTTATTTTATTATTATACACCCACTTTACATATTATTTACACTTAATTTTCAAAAGGAAAATATTACCACGTTATATATATATATATATATATATATATATATATATATATATATATATATATATATATATATATATATATATATATATATATATATATATATAATATATATAGATGTCACACGTGTATAAAGTGATCACTTAAACAATGAAATATCATAAACCTCTTGAATGCCCAGAATCATGTTTTAACTTCATTTGTCCAATACAAATATCAATAATAAATATTATTTATTAATTTTGTGTTTTTTTTTCACAGGTCCTGGCAACACTGTTGTCGGGTAACTATTACACTAGTGCCAGCATAGAGAGAGGCAGTCCGGGAAACGGAAATGAGGTCATAGTAGCCATAGAAGACAAAGACAAGACACAATATTTAGAAGCGAATTTTGAAACAAGTAAGAAACACAATTTTTTTATCATTTGCTTTCGAACGAGCAGTGTTCGCGGTGGCGCATGTGTCGTATCGCGCCAACCCGAGCACTGCTCGCGTATTTCTAATTGTTTGCGTCACATTAAATATGCTACCCAACTGAGCTCGCCAGTTGCCACTTGACGCTTTTATTGGGATTTATTCAAAATTCTTAGAAAAATTACCAGATTTCATATTTCTTATGATTATGGTTCTTTTTTTTAATTTTTGTTTTATTTGGAGAAGTTTTTTTTACAACATTTTGAGTGTGTCCAAAAATCTATATTATCTCCAAGTTTTGTTTTCATTTCATTTTTTGACATTTCATCAAAGATGAAGAAGAATATGGAAGTCTGGATATTTACGGGGCTGACGACCGTCATAGGCTGGTTTAAAAAAAAGTTTTTAAAAAAAGTTAAAAGTTTTTAAAGTGATCACTTAAACCAGCCTATGACGGTCGTCATCCCCGTAAATGCCCAGACTTCCATATTCTTCTTCCTCT
Organism: Brachycentrus maculatus; assembly: GCF_059751285.1. NCBI lineage: Eukaryota > Metazoa > Arthropoda > Insecta > Trichoptera > Brachycentridae > Brachycentrus > Brachycentrus maculatus. The sequence goes on from NW_028281239.1 coordinate 44,813, forward strand.
TTGATGAGATGTCAAAAAATTATAAGTTTTTTTTCTTCATTTTTTATTAATTGTTTTTTTTAATATATATTTTGATAATGGATAATTCTTAAATTTTAAAATAAATATTTAATTTTATTTAAAGAAATTTTCTTCAAGACATTCTCGCAATAATAAAATTAGCGTCATACGTCGGGTGATGCCCAATTAGTTTTTAGCATACAAATTGATTTTGTTTAATTTTTAGAACGTGTACTTATTAATAAAAATATTAAAATATTTTTCTTACCTCTCCTTTAATGACTCTTTTCTTTTCAAAACCATATAAATTTATATATTTGGAAGAAAAAAAATCAATTACATCTAATGTTCCATTAATTGATTCAGCAGTCAGTTTTTGGTAAAATCTATCTAATTTTAATAAGTGTTTTACTTAGTAAATACCACTATTTCTTAAAATCTACTGTTACCTGGGTTTAAAGATGATCAAATTGTTATTTAATGAATCTTCTTCTTCATGAGCCCTCTGACCTGCACTGCTGGATATAGGCGTCTTTCCGTTTGCTTCCGGTTGCTGCTTGCAGCCAGTTTCAACCCCCCACAGCGACTATGTCATCGGACCATCTATTTGGGGTCTTCCGACACCTCTTTTGTTCTCCCATGATCTCTATCGTAAAACGATTGAATTTAACGAATGCTCAGCCTTAATTGGATTCCACATAAACCATTTTGTTATCCTGAAATAATTAAATAGTAGACAAATGCAAAAAGAGCAATATATATAAAATCACAAAATTTTTAGTGTGTTCAAATACTTGTTCACAAAATCTGGATTATCTCCAATTGCAGGAGTTATTTTCATATTATTTTTCGACATCTCATCAAAGATGAAGAAGAATATGGAAGTCTGGGCATAATCCAGGATTCGGACCTCACATACTAATATAAGAGTTTCTGCTCAATAAAAAGCTTCTTTTTATCTCACTAATGGCTGTTTCTTGTGAAGTTCTAGTGGTTCAAGAACAATGTTTCAAAATTGGTTCATATATATAGAACTTCCAAGAATTTGAATAGTGTGGTTCTCAATAATGGGTATAATTAGTGAATATATTTATAAAAAATATTATTAATATCATACAATACTTAAATTCACTCAAATTAAATTAATTTCTCAACAAAATTATATCAAATCATGGTTATCAACTCCTGCCTTGTTTTATATATAACATAACAATTTGTATAGCCTCCCACCAGTCTGATGATGTCGGTAACGACGAAACCCGGTCGCTGGTCAAATAAAAATAAAGTGGAAAAGCTAAAAATATTGGTTTTAATCTAATAATATTTGTTTCCAGGCGCTTACGAGTTTGGATATGAACTGGGACCCAACGGCCAGTTCCATCATGAGAACCGCGGTCCAGACGGGGTGACGTACGGCTGCTACGGCTACATCGACCCCAACGGGGTACTGAGAGCTACCCACTACGTGGCGGACAGCTGGGGCTACAGGGTCGTGGAGCCCAACCAGCCGGTGGAGGTGTTCACCCAAGAACGAGAAAACAACGGGTAATATTACATACTATAAATGTGTCAATGTCCGCCTCCGTAGTGTAATGTAATGTAATGTTCTGGAGGTCGCGGGTTCGATTCCCAAGGGGGGTAAAATAAATATAAGAGATTTTTTCACTGTCATATTTATTCAATATTACCCTGGACTGGTACCTGCAGCGGAGGGCTGATCACCTTTCCTTCATGTGTAAACGATCAAGGTAACACTGCGTTTATCAAGATAAGATAACACGCAGTGCCCTATGCACCATTGGGGTGCGGATAAGGGTTTTATTATTATTATTATTATTTTATATGTGTCAAACAGGAAAGTGTGGTGTCACCAGGGCTGTTTAATCATTATAATTTTGGATATATTAAATGGCACCATTTTCGTAAAATACTACCTAAAGGGCGATTATAATGAGTTGGATAATAATATTTTAATGATAATGATAGTTAAAAATAAAATAAAATATATAAAATAAAAAATTTGAGTGTGTCGAAATACTTGTTCACAAAATCTGGATTATCTCCAATTACAGGAGTTATTTTCATTTTATTTTTTGACATCTCATCAAAGATGAAGAAGAATATGGAAGTCTGGGCTGGTTTAAACCAGCCTATGACGGTTGTCAACCTCGTAAATGCCCAGACTTCCATATTCTTCTTCATCTTTGATGAGATGTCAAAAAATAATATGAAATCTTCGTCTGTCGGTCTCGGGGCATAGAGTAGACGGAGTTTGGGGTGATGAAAAAGATGAGACGATACATTTTGACAATATTCTTGGGCTAGAAGAATGGAAAAGATATTAAACAGGATGCCTCCCTGAGTAATGGTCTCGCTAGATAGCATTTTGTTGAGCTCTCGTCATTTTGGATGGCCAAATTTAAACTCGGGAGTCTGGAGACTACACAGTTCAAACGGTACATCCCTTTTATTCTCTTTTTCCCACCCTTCTGTGACAAGGTTTGTGACTGTACTGAGGTATGTACTTATTTCTTTTCTGTACATGATGTTTAAATAAATAAATAAATAAAATTATCTTTATAAAATTAATTTACCTTGTTTTCACCACTTTATATTATTAATACAATTCAACCTAGTGGTTGCAACAATACATTGTCATCATCAGGGTTTATTTTAAATCAAAAACATTAAAATACTCTCACCAAAAACTTCCACACACTCCATAAAAATATTTTTACTATTTTTTTGTTAGTTTAATTGTATTAATAAAAAAAGTGGTGAAAACAAAGTTAATTATTTTATAAAGATATTATAAAATGTGCTACAAAGTATCAAGAAATAAAAAAAAGTGCTCATAATGTCTGATTTCACCAGGCTCCCCTCGCCCGAGGACAACGCCCCCAAGAAGAAGGGCCACATCACGCCATGGAAGGAGCTGTACTTCCCGAAGAGCTGCGGCATGTTCCCCGGCGGCGCCAAGCCCGGGCTGCAGCCTCGGCCGCCGGTCAGGCCACCGACCGACGGCTCGGGCCAGGCCAGCGGGCCTGCGCCGGTTACCCGCCCAGGCAAGCCGGGAGGATCAACCGGTATGTTCTGCCTCAAATGGAGACCAAACAATTTACCCTCAAATTCAAACTTGATCATCAAAATCTGGCCATGTCAAATACTAGGTAACTGAAGAAGGAAGCTAACAACATTTTGAGTTTGTCCAAATACTTGTTCACAAAATCTGGATTATCTCCAATTACAGGAGTGAACAAGTATTTGGACACACTCAAAATGTTGTAAATAAATTATCTGGTCAAATTATAAGCTTAAATAATAAAAATGAAAACGATATTTTCTGGCGTTTCTCATGTGTGTGATTATAATCCAGGATTCGGACCGCACATACATAAAAGAGTTTCTGCTAAAAAAAAGCTTCTTTTCATCTCACCAATAGATGTCTCTAGTGAAGTTCTAGTGATTCATGAACAATGTTTCAAAATTGATTAATATATTTAGAACGTCCTAGAATTTGAGTTGTGTGGTTGTCAATAATGGGTAGAATTGGTTAATGTTACACGTGTGTAAAATGATCACTTAAACCAGCCTATGACGGTCGTCAGCCCCGTAAATCCCCTGACTTCTATATTCTTCTTCATCTTTGATGATATAAAAAATATATATATATATGAAGTAGGAAGTGTCCAAATCTATGTTCGCAAAACTGTGTTTTTTTCTAGATAGGAGTTATATATTATATATAGGAGCACTTGCTCATTGCTGGGAGGTTCCTGATTGACCACACTAGATTATGCCTCTATGTATTTTTATCGATATCTAAACTTAGATGAAGGAGAATATAGAAGTCTAGGTATTTACAGGGTTTACGATCTTTTATAGGTTAGCTGTGTGATCACTTTATTCCCCTGTAACCTTCTGAACATCTGAACATAAACAACGTCAATCACATTTTTGTGAAATTGGAGTGGTTGCAAATCATGGATAGAATTAGAGAATACAAGGAATACTAAGTTGTTTAGCGCTCTCTTTTGAGAATGGTTAAATTATACTTCATTCTCGTTATCCTTTATCGTTCACTCCACTTAAAAACTCTACTTCACTATACCGGTTTCGGAATATCCATTTTATTAATCTGTAGACTACAGTTGACCTGGTGAATGATAAGGAGAGTGTTATATTACCATACCACATAATATACCAAAGCTTTTAAAACACAAAATAAAATTTGATCAAATAGGGTCACCTAGCAGACCTGGTGGATCTGGAAGTGGTGTAGGATATCCAGGATCGCCTGGTGCACCCGGCAGACCTGGAGCTCCAGGAAGTCCCGGAGGACCAGGAGGGCCGGGAGGACCAGGTGGACCAGGAGGACCAGGTGACTAGCTTTATAGATTACTCTCAATAGTACATTGTAATAGTTTGTATAATCATCAAAAAATTTCACATTTGAAATAACTATCGACTTACTTACTAACAAACCTTCTTCTTTACTTTACGTGACCTAACGCTCACTCCTTTCAAGAATGTTATAAATAAAAAAAAACATGATTTTTCAAGAGAACGTTTTTAAAGTATAAAAAAATAATACAATGTATTAAAAATTAATATTAACCCACTTATTGAACTTTTTACTGGGCAACAGATCTATTTAGATAAAACCTGAAGGTTTTTTCTTCATTTGTAAAATATTAAGTATATTATAAAAAAATAATTAAGTAATGCCTTTTCTTCAAAATGCAAAAATAACAATTTTTGCCCTGTAGCGGGGAAATATTATGTTTAAAATATGCCCATTTTGCTGGGATGAAGTACATTTTCTGGGCATTCCGAAAACACGTACAACTGAAATTTGGCGATTTTTGATTTATGACGTTCTTGAAAGGAAAGAGCGCTAAGTCCCCTGACGTTGAGATTTATCTACCTAGCATTTGTGAGAAAGTGTCCCTATATTGGGCAATCCGAAAAAGCGATTGACATTCTGTACTCCTGTCCACTCGTGTATATTATGGAAACAGGATATCCGCTTTCATCCAGCACCTCTTACATCAAACCTATACTCGAACTAACTTACCATCACGCAGAGAATACAACCCCATACAAATCTGTCTTTGCAAAACTTGCAAACATGCATCTCCTCATACATGTAAGCCAATTATCCTGACTTCTGACCTGACTACGCCCAATTATTTGAAATTCTTGATCTTGACAAGTGTTTTCAGTCTTTCTACAGTTCTTTTAACAACCACATTCACCCATTGATTTGTTTTACCGTTCTTTCTTTACTCATTTGATTCACATGCCCAAACCATCTAAACACGGCTTTCCTTATTTTATTGATAATACTTATCTCAGCCTTGCATTGTTTTCTTGTATCGGTAGTGTAAAGGCAAAAGGGTATATCTGTCTCAGACCAAATTTTACAGGAGAGCAAAAACAAACTTGTGGAATTAAATAACTCATTAGTTTTATGTATTTTTATATGTACATATCTTAATAAAACTAAATAAGTATTACACCTACAGCTATATCCTTTTGCCAGATTATAGAAAACACTATTTCATACATTTTGTGGAACAAACTTAGAAAATATTTTTTTACAGATATACCCCTTTGCCACTACACTACCCATATGTATCATCCTTGAACATCTATCATGCATCGTTTTGCCGCTTGCATAGCTGAAAATAATAAATATTTTTTTTATATACTAGGTGGACCTAGCGGCGCTGGTGGTGGTAGCGGAGGACAATATTATCCAGGCAAACCTGGAGCTCCAGGATCTCCAGGGTCTCCTGGAGGTCCAGGAGGGCCAGGAGGTCTTGGAAGTGGTGGAGGACAATATCAACCCGGAAAACCTGGTGCGCCAGGATCACCAGGATCGCCTGGTGGACCAGGAGGACCAGGAGGACCAGGAGGTCCTGGAAATGGTGGACAATATCAACCTGGAAAACCTGGTGCACCAGGATCACCAGGTGGACCAGGTGGACCAGGAGGTCCCGGAGGACCTGGTAGTGGTAGCGGCGGACAATATCAACCCGGAAAACCTGGGGCGCCAGGATCTCCAGGATCGCCTGGTGGACCAGGAGGACCAGGAGGGCCAGGAGGTCCTGGAAACGGTGGGCAATATCAACCTGGAAAACCTGGGGCACCAGGATCACCAGGATCACCTGGTGGACCAGGAGGGCCAGGTGGGCCAGGAGGACCTGGCAGTGGTAGCGGAGGACAGTATCAACCTGGAAAACCTGGTGCGCCAGGATCACCAGGATCGCCTGGTGGACCAGGAGGACCGGGTGGGCCAGGAGGACCCGGCAGTGGTAGTGGAGGACAGTATCAACCTGGAAAACCTGGTGCGCCAGGATCGCCCGGTGGACCAGGAGGACCAGGAGGTCCTGGAAGTGGTGGAGGACAATATCAACCCGGAAAACCTGGTGCGCCAGGATCACCAGGATCGCCTGGTGGACCAGGAGGACCAGGAGGGCCAGGAGGTCCTGGAAATGGTGGACAATATCAACCTGGAAAACCTGGTGCGCCAGGATCGCCAGGGTCGCCTGGTGGACCAGGAGGACCGGGTGGTCCAGGAGGACCCGGAAGTGGTAGCGGAGGACAGTATCAACCTGGAAAACCTGGTGCGCCAGGATCACCAGGATCACCTGGTGGACCAGGAGGACCGGGTGGACCAGGAGGTCCCGGAAGCGGTGGACAATATCAACCAGGTAAACCTGGTGCGCCAGGATTACCAGGGGCGCCTGGTGGACCGGGAGGGCCAGGTGGGCCAGGAGGACCCGGAAGTGGTAACGGAGGACAGTACCAACCTGGAAAACCTGGTGCGCCAGGATCACCAGGAGCGCCTGGTGGACCAGGAGGACCGGGTGGTCCAGGAGGACCCGGCAGTGGTAGCGGTGGACAGTACCAACCTGGAAAACCTGGTGCGCCAGGATCACCAGGAGCGCCTGGTGGACCAGGAGGACCGGGTGGTCCAGGAGGACCCGGCAGTGGTAGCGGTGGACAGTACCAACCTGGAAAACCTGATGCGCCAGGATCACCAGGAGCACCTGGTGGACCAGGGGGGCCAGGTGGGCCCGGAGGACCCGGAAGTGGTAGCGGAGGACAGTACCAACCTGGAAAACCTGGTGCGCCAGGATCACCAGGAGCGCCTGGTGGACCAGGGGGGCCAGGTGGGCCCGGAGGACCTGAAAGTGGTAGCGGAGGACAGTACCAACCTGGAAAACCTGGTGCGCCCGGATCGCCAGGATCACCTGGTGGACCAGGAGGACCGGGTGGGCCAGGAGGTCCCGGAAGCGGTGGACAATATCAACCAGGAAAACCTGGTGCTCCAGGAAAACCAGGATCACCAGGTTCCCCGGGAGGACCAGGTGGACCAGGCGGGCCAGGTATATTTTTGTGTTTTTGCAATAATTTTCCCAATATTTTAAAATAAGTTTTACCTTTTGGCTTGATGGCTTATGTTACCTTTATTTGGTAAACATATTAAACAAAGTAAACATATTTTATCGTGTTGTGAGAGTGAAAAATGCGTTCGAAGTCATTCACTTGACGTAAGTCTCTTTTGTTACTGATTTAGGTAGCGGCAACGAAGGGCAATATTATCCAGGACAACCAGGTCGTCCAGGAGCACCGGGTGGTCCAGGTGGACCAGGAGGACCAGGAGGACCAGGTGTGGTATAATTACTATCGCCAGTTAAAATTATTTAATGTTTTTATCAAAATTTAAATAAGCCATCCATTGGTCATTGATTTCATCCCAAATGAAAAAAATAGTATCCTGAGTTACTTCGGGATTTTGAAAGATATGTTATAAATTCTAATGGTAGTAAACAAATTTTCTCATAGCTGGACCAAGTGGAGGCCAGTACTTCCCGGGACAACCTGGAGCACCGGGAGCACCTGGAAGTCCGGGAGGCCCAGGAGGTCCAGGAGGACCAGGAGGACCAGGTATAAAACAATATTTGCTTTTTTTAACCTTCAGTATATGATACACACAAATACAATGTACTCGTTTATCTAGTATCCATACGTTACTTACGTTTTAAATTCTAATAATAAATATATAAAATTTTATAATCTAACACTGATTTTCAGTTTACTTTATTATTTAAAAAATATTAAATATAATATTTGTGGAGGTCCTCACCAAAACGTTACATTTCCATTTTAAATGATTTTTAGTAACCAGCAATTCTAGCTTGTAAAATTGTTACGTTTTGGTGCAATTCAATGATTTCATATTGGTTTCACACAGGATTGGTCACGTTTTATCGCAACTTTAGTTTAAAATTTCGATAGAATACAGTAAACAGAACCGATTTGCATTTGAACGAAGTTTTGGTGCAATATTGGAATGGTAACTTTTTGGTGAGGACCTCCACATTTGTCACAATTGTTTCGTTTTTTATGGCATTTTCAAACTAATGTGAATATTAAATGGGCAGAAAAGCAGTGCCTATCCTAACTTACCCGCGTGACATACGAAAACGCGACCAGTACCACCCTACTTTACCTTACTACCTACCTCTTCTGCATATCCTAATAAATTCTTTGTGCACGCCACTGCTAATGGTCCTTTTATAGCTTTACAAGTCCAGGTACTTAAAAGTTATAACATGATGTGAAGCAAGAATTTATGGGAAGAAAACAATGGTTGAGGGTAAGGCCAAGTGTTCAAAAGGTAATGGGACATGTAGGTAATTCTATTCTTGCCATACGCTAAACTATTGTTTTCTTCCATAAATTATTACTACACATGTTTTAATTTATTATTAGATTAAAACCAATATTTTTAGCTTTTCCACTTTTTTATTTGACCAGCGACCGGGTTTCGTCGTTACCGACATCATCAGACTAGTCTGATGATGTCGGTAACGACGAAACCCGGTCGCTGGTCAAATAAAAAAGTGGAAAAGCTAAAAATATTGGTTTTAATCTAATAATAAATTAAAAATGCAATTCCATCACGAAGTGTCAGTGGATAATATAAACACATGTTTTAACTATAACTTAATTACCTAGAATTGTATAGCCTATATAAGGACCCTCAGCCCTCTTAATCTTCAAAGAGCGAGTGTTTTTGCCTAGAAATTTCACTCATGAATTACATGAAATTATAGTAACTTTAAACATTAAGAGTAAATCCACTCACGAGTAGGCAAAGGCTATGAAACTTATAAAGTTGAAGCCTTAGTAGGGACACGATAAACGGTGTTGCATAAGCCGTAGTTAGATTTCAGAGCCACTTGGACGTTAGGTAATTAAAAAAAATCTTTACATTAGTTTTGAAATGCCATTGGAAATGTCAGAAATTTTATTTTTTATATGTTTATAATAATAAAAAAAATATTTAGTGGACTCTCAAAATCACAGTTTGTAAATTCTTATGAGAGTAAACGAAATTTTTCACAGCTGGACCAAGTGGAGGCCAGTACTTCCCGGGACAACCTGGAGCTCCAGGAGCACCTGGAAGTCCAGGAGGCCCAGGAGGTCCAGGAGGCCCAGGAGGACCAGGTATAAAACAATACTTTCAATATTATACAGATTTTCAATATTATATATACTTATATATGAATCGTGAAAACAGTTCAGAGAACAATCATTATTCACTTTATAAAATTACTTAACTTTGTTTTCACCACTTTTTTTTATTAAAACAATTTAACCTACCGGTTTCGACAGGAACCTTGTCATCATCTGGGTTTATTTTAATTCAAAAACATTATAAACATTAAAATACTCTCACCAAAAATTTTCATACAAATTTAGGATCTTTACGGAGTGTGTGGAAGTTTTTGGTGAGAGTATTTTAATGTTTTTAATGTTTTTGAATTAAAATAAACCCTGATGATGACAAGGTTCTTGTCAAACCAGTAGGTTAAATTGTATTAATAAAAAAGTGCTGAAAACAAAGTAATTTACATAATTTTATAAAGTTTATAAAATGTGCCACAAAGTATATGCGGAAAACATTCAAGAAATCATTATTCATTTTAAAAAGGAAAAACTTTCAGACAAATTTATTATTTTCAACATTTCAAGCCCCAAAAGTAGAAAACAAACAGCAATTATTCAAATATTTAAGGGTGATAAATACCAAATGACTTTTCAATACCAAAGTGCAATACCAAACAATTCCAACAGAACTTTTAATATTTGGGAAGCACATACCTCAATAACCTTTCTATAGATATAAAAAAATTAATACATAAAAATTCTAAAAAATAAATTGAATGACTTATATAAATGTTAATCGGAGAAAAGAAATACAAAAAAATATATAAATCACTTACAAACATAAAATAAACAATAAATAATAAGTGTAAGTCCCTCTCCAAGCACAAGAGCTTTCTCTTTATTGGGGAGAACAGTGTAATTAGTTTCAATTTATAATTAAGATAACTTTTTTTTGAAAAGCACCTAAAATTGAGTGAATCATTTTTAAGATTTTTAAGTAGAAATATATAGAAAATTAATGAAATTTAAAAAAAAACTTGTGAATATATTAAATAAAAATATATTATAATATAATGTATACCTTTTATCCATATGTACTCAAGTTATAAATTCTAATCACAGTAAACAAATTTTCTCATAGCTGGACCAAGTGGAGGCCAGTACTTCCCGGGACAACCTGGAGCACCGGGAGCACCTGGAAGTCCGGGAGGCCCAGGAGGTCCAGGCGGACCAGGCGGACCAGGTATAAAACAATACTTAAACATTTTTAACCTTCAATAAATTAAACACACGGATATCAATACAGAAATAATTTCAGCTGGACCAAGCGGTGGGCAGTATTTCCCTGGACAACCAGGATCACCGGGATCACCAGGAGGTCCAGGAGGACCAGGTGGACCAGGTATATTATTATTTTTCTCCGACTTATTCCTCATTACTGAGGGTTGTGATCGTTGTGGAAGCAGTGACTCTTCTCCAGTTATCCCTTGACTGCGCTGCGCGTAGCGCTCCAACCACCGAGGTACCTGCTGCTGCCTTAACTTGATCGGTCCATTGTGTGGGGATCTTCCTCTCCCCCTCTCGGGAGAGAGGGATCTATTACAAATAAATTCTGTTTCAATGTAGCATGACTTATTTATTATTTCGGCGCTCACTTTGCGGTCATATGTTAAAATTGGAAAGGAGAACACTTGTATTTTACCACTTGAGTTATATTTATTTTAACAACCAGTTTTGGAAGCTCCATACACTTCCTTCTTCGGGTCTGAATATATGGTAAAGCAAGAATAAATCAGTACTGTTAGTGAAGAGGGGGGAAAGTAAGGGGGACTTGGTCAATACATCGCATTCCATGTTATACTCGTTTTATGAATTTAAATTAATTTGGATTATTTTAGTTATTTTTTATTAATTTTATTAATTTTTATTTGGCGTTTCTCATGTGTGTGATTATAATCCAAGATTTGGACCTCACATACTAATAAAATAGTTTCTGCTTGATAAAAAGCTTCTATTTATCTCTCCAATAGATGTCTCTAGTGAAGTTCTAGTGATTAAAGAACAATGTTTCAAAATTGGTTCATATTTATAGAACTTCCAAGAATGTGGGTTGTCAATAATGGGTAGAATTGGTGAATGTTACACGTATGTAAAATGATCACTTAAACCAGCCTATGACGGTAGTCATCCCCGTAAAAATGCCCAGACTTCCATATTCTTCTTAATCTTTTATGAGATTTAAAAAAAAAATACTTTAATATTTTAACTGCCTTTCTTCATTTCTTTCATTCCGTTTCAAAAACACTTCGGACTAAAGATAAAGGTTGTTCGTGACTCACTGAAAATATGAATTTGTAGGAGGACCAGCTGGGCCAACTGGCGGTAGTGGAATAGGTGGCGGACAATATTTCCCAGGACAAACAGGAATAGTTGGAAAACCAGGAACTCCAGGAACCCCAGGAACACCCGGAACACCAGGAAAACCGGGAACTGCTGGAAGCCCAGGAACTCCTGGTAAGAAAATACCACAGTGATTAAAACGATACTAATTAATAATGAAACCATTTGAAAACCTCACGAAGTCAGATGTACACATTTTTTTCAACTTTTTCTTGGTGTTGGCCTTGTGTCCTATGTTTAAGAGGGATTAACTTCTTCAAATATCGATTCCCAGCTATCAATTCATCTCTACGGTGGTCTACCTTATAGTTGGCAGTGTAGTGCAATGTTGAGGAGTCTGGGTGGTTTCATTTTCTTCACATGTGCATACCATTGCCTTTTTCGTTGTCTTCTTCACCTAAGGACATCTTCAATCTCGCATATTTATCTTATTCTGGTTTCCCCTATTCTATCTCAAACACTCTTGACAGATATGCTCCTTAGAGTCTTTATTTCTGACGCTAGCGCGTTTTATGTTAGGATTGGTTTTTTTTTTTAAGTAATAAAAACAATATTTTCCAGGAGGACAATACTATCCAGGACAGCCAGGTGCCCCAGGCGCCCCAGGTAGACCAGGAGCTCCAGGTGGACCAGGAGGTCCGGGTGGACCAGGTGGACCAGGTGGACCGCATGGTCCAGGAGGTCCCGGTGGACCAGGTGGACAACATGGACCAGGAGGTACTGGAGGACTCGGGGGACAACAAGGGCCAGGAGGCCCGGGTGGACCAGGAGGACAACATGGTCCAGGAGGTCCAGGTGGTCCAGGTGGACAACATGGTCCAGGAGGTCCTGGTGGATCAGGTGGGCCAGATTTTTCTTTTTCAAATGAAATTATTAACTTACTTTTAAAAAAAATCCGTTTCGCAGTACAGTTATTAGTACCATGGATGAGATATTTATCTGAACAAACGAGATGTCATTTTTATTTATTTATTTTACCAGTCGTAATTTTTTTATGTCTTTTTGGTGAGCAAGTGTGTGTGGTATAGCGGAGGTCACCAATTTGGAAACCCGGTGTGTGTTATTGTGCGGGAAGCAAGAGCAGGATATTTAAAAGAAATGCTTACTTACAGTTGGTTTATTGATATAAAATTCTTACACTTTGATTACGATTGATATTAACTATTTTATTGTAATTAATTGAGTATGGAACTTTGAATGAAATATGAAGCTAAAATATACGTCCTTTAACAATCAAGCGATGGCAGGCGATTCTCGCTGGCGCGCTTCGGTTGGCCGCTTTTGTTGAATCCGCTCGGGTTGCCAACTTGGTAGTAGCAGTAGAGATCAGTGTTGCCAACTTGGTAGTAGAAGTAGCTACCCGCCTACATCTTGGTTGAGTTTTTTCGTTCAAAAAGCACATTTAATGTAAAATTAGTATTTATCAGTTTTCGGGTTTTTATGAATCTTACAAAGAATGATGTAACCAAATGACACGATCTTTTTCGTAATTTCCTACCTACATTATCCAAATATCAATAGAACTTTTATATATGCGACCGAACGTGATATATGTACGTTGGATTTTGTCATTTTTTTCATACTTTTTTATTACAAATTATTTGCGGGTTTTCGTTCAATAAAAGTAAGTTAATAAAAGCATTAAAATAATTTATTTTAATGTACATTTTTGATTGCCAGGAGGATCAGGCGTTGGAGGTCAATATTATCCAGGGCAACCCGGATCACCAGGATCTCCAGGGGGTCCTGGGGGCCCCGGTGGACCAGGAGGCCCAGGAGGACCAGGTAAACCATCATGTAACTTCCCCACAGGGGTAGGCAGAGAGAACAGAACGCCACATTACTCTGTCTTTGAAAACATTCATGCATCTCTTCATACATACCTCTGTACTCCTAACCTATGTTGTATTTGACATATCTGATCATACCAAGTTTTCATCGATCTTTTCCTAATACTTTTTCCAATTACATTCGCCACATACATTTGTTTAGCCGTTCTGTCTTCACTCATTCGATCCATGTGTCTAAACCATCTCGACACGCCTTTTTTATTTTATCGATAATACTTATCTCAGCCTTGCATATTTTCTTTATTACGTCGTAGGAACATCTATCATACATGGTTATGCCACACTGAGAGATCGCATTTTAACTGCATTCAGTATACTTTCTTCCTTCTTTTGCCAACTCCATTCTTTACTTCCATGCAATTACTAGGAACCTTGGAATTAGTCCAATTAATTCAACAAAAATACATTTTCTCTAGATATTGGGCATTTAATCAATGCTCAATAAAAGAATAAAAATTTTATCCTTCAGGAATGGTCTTATTAATGATAGGTCAGACCTACATCGTTTCCCTTTTTTCAAATTTCAAATTAAAAAAAAAAAAAAACATCTCACTGATTCCTTGTACATACTTGAAATAAACAAACAATAAATTATTATTAAAACATATCGTCATACAGAAGAAAGTGACCAAGTGCATTTTTGTTACAAAAACGTGATAATTGACTGTTTGATATCTTACTAGCCTAATATTGCCCTGCAAAAAATTCCAAAGGATTTTAAACTTGGAAGTATAATATTTTGACTTGTTAAAAATGACTAACTGCATTGATGTTTATTTTCTTGCCAAGCAAAAGTGACTTAAATGGCCCTCCTGAACATTTTACGTTTTGTTGGTTGGTCACTTTCTCCTGCACGACTACGATATATTTATTAGCAGAGACTTCTATAAAATGTATGAGAGACTTTCAAAATCTTCTCCATCTGTGTTGATGTATCAATATTTGTTTATATTTAATTGTTTCAAACGATTTTTTAGGTGGACCTACAAGCGGAAGTGGAGGAAGTGGCCAGTACTATCCAGGACAGCCTGGAACTCCAGGAAAGCCAGGCAGACCTGGAAAACCTGGCACGCCAGGCACACCAGGAACACCCGGTGGGCCAGGAGGTCCAGGGGGTCCAGGAGGACCAGGTACGTCATTCAAATATCATTGATAACAGACCCACTACCTTAGTGATTAAAACCAGTTTTTCGTCAATCAGTAAACCTTTATCTTTCAAATCCAAATACATTTATGATGAGTAAATATAAAGTCAGAATTCCAATTTCTAACTACATTCGCGGCTAATGCGGCGAATGACCACAAATGAATAACAGATTTTTGAATGGTGAAATAAGGAATGAATGCAAGTCTGAAATAACCATTGTCGATGAAATAAATTAAGGTGTTATGAGATCATTTTTACACGTGAAACAAATGAGTGAGGAAATAACGGTAAAACAATTCATGTTATTTCAGTAATTTCCTCACTCATTCGTTCCAAGTGTCCAAACGCTCTCACCACACCTTTCTTCATTTTATTGATAATGCTTATCTCAGCCATGCATTCTTTCCTTATTTCACGATTCAAACATGTGTTATCCATCGTTTTTCTGGATGAGAGATTGAATTTCAACGGCATCGGGTCTATCTTCATTTTTCATTTGCCCACTTCATGCTTGACTTCCATACATCAAGATTTAGTACCAGGAACTCGTTGTATTTATCAGATTATCTTTTCAGTTCTTTGGAACTCATTTGGATATTTATTAATGCAGGGCTATGGAGTCGGAAAAAAGAAACATGACTCCGACTCCGATCCCTATATTTACCAGCAACACGACACCGACTCCACGACTCCGACTCAAAAAAGCTCAATTTTATCAGGTTGTTTTCTACCTTTGCATATAGCTATTTTTTGTCATTACATGTTCGTAGACTTTACGTATCAAATGAATCTCGGTGATTTATCATATCGGCGCGACTAATATTCGTGCACACTTTATTATAATAAAAAAAAGTGTTTTTTTTTTTATTTTAACGAAAAAATACACGGAGTTGCTCGTTTTTTACGACTCCTACTCCGACTCTGACTCCAGCCCAAACACCGCAACACCGTGACTCCGACTCCAATTCCAACTCAGACTCCGACTCCACAGCCCTGATTTAATGTAAAAAAAATATTCAAATCTATGGACAAAAATATTAAATTCTATAAAAACAAAAAAAAATACGAATTTGTCGATATCAAAGCGATTAAGACGTATATTAAATAATCCAATTGATACAGGAGGACCAATTGGAGGAAGCCAAGGACCAGGAGGCCCAAGTGGACCGGGAGGTCCCAGTGGACCAGGAGGTCCTAGTGGACCAGGAGGACTTGGTGGACCAGGAGGCCCTAGTGGACCAGGAGGACCCAGCGGACCAGGAGGACAAGGTGGACCAGGAGGTCCTAGCGGACCAGGAGAGCCTAGCGGACCAGGAGGACAAGGTGGACTAGGAGGTCCTAGCGGACCAGGAGGGCCTAGCGGACCAGGAGGACAAGGTGGACCAGGAGGAATAGGAGGACCTAGTGGACCAGGTAATTTAAATATATCTATATCATCTGTCCGCCTCCGTAATCAGCATTATTTTGTGGTCAGCACGCTCGGCTGCCGTACTGGAGGTCCCGTAATCGATTCCCAGGGTCAAATAAATGTAAGTGATTTTTTCACTGTACTATTAATTTATTCAATGGACTGGTATTTGAAGCGGAGGGCTGATCTCCTTCGTGTGTTGATGATCAAGATAACACTGCGTTTAAATGATGCCGTACCTTATTCACCGTCGGTGCGGATGAGGGTTTGAAGAAGATATCATCTAAGCTTTCCCGTAAATATAGTATTAACATCAAAACTGTGATGCTTAGACATTTTTTTATTTTTATTATTTTATATATATTATTATATATCTTTAATTAAATAGGTCAGGAGACGGCGGGAATGTATAAGGAGATGCAGGAATGTGAAATGAGCGAAGAATGTTTGCAAAGACAGATAGGTGTGGCATTCTATTTTCTCTGATAAAGACTGCTTTCATATTATCAGCCTTATTTAGTTTAAAACATCTGATTCACATCTCACTCCATGAAAACATTTCTTAGAAAGACCTTATCAAATACTCCAATATTATAGGTGGGCCCAGTGGTGGAACTGAAGGAGGTCAATACTATCCTGGCCAACAAGGTGTACCAGGAAAACCAGGAATTCCAGGACGACCAGGATTACCAGGATCTCCAGGCGCGCCCGGTGGACCAGGAGGACCTGGTGGGCCGGGTGGACCAAGTGGTGGTAGCGGACAATACTATCCCGGACAACAGGGTATCCCTGGGCGTCCTGGTCAACCAGGATCTCCAGGATTACCAGGTGCTCCAGGCACGCCAGGTGGACCAGGAGGACCCGGTGGGCCTGGTGGTCCAAGTGGCGGTAGTGGAGGATACTACCCAGGACAGCCAGGAATTCCAGGACAACCAGGACAACCCGGTAAACCAGGATTACCAGGAGCTCCAGGCACGCCAGGTGGACCAGGCGGACCCGGTGGGCCCGGTGGCCCAAGTGGCGGTAGTGGAGGATACTACCCAGGACAGCCAGGAATTCCAGGACAACCAGGACAACCCGGTAAACCAGGATTACCAGGAGCTCCAGGCACGCCAGGTGGACCAGGCGGACCCGGTGGGCCCGGTGGTCCAAGTGGCGGTAGTGGAGGATACTACCCAGAACAACCAGGAATTCCAGGACAACCAGGACAACCCGGTAAACCAGGATTAACAGGAGCTCCAGGCACTCCAGGTGGACCAGGAGGACCCGGTGGGCCTGGTGGTCCAAGTGGCGGTAGTGGAGGATACTACCCAGGACAGCCAGGAATTCCAGGACAACCAGGACAACCCGGTAAACCAGGATTACCAGGAGCTCCAGGCACGCCAGGTGGACCAGGCGGACCCGGTGGGCCCGGTGGCCCAAGTGGTGGTAGTGGAGGATACTACCCAGGACAACCAGGAATTCCAGGACAACCAGGGATTCCAGGACAACCAGGACAACCCGGTAAACCAGGATTACCAGGATCTCCGGGCACGCCAGGTGGACCAGGAGGACCCGGTGGGCCGGGTGGACCAATTGGCGGTAGCGGACAATACTACCCCGGACAACAGGGTATCCCTGGACGACCTGGTCAACCAGGATCTCCAGGATTACCAGGTGCTCCAGGCACGCCAGGTGGGCCAGGAGGACCTGGTGGGCCGGGTGGACCAAGCGGTGGCAGTGGAGGATACTACCCAGGACAACCAGGAATTCCAGGACAACCCGGTAAACCAGGATTACCAGGAGCTCCAGGCACGCCAGGTGGACCAGGAGGACCCGGTGAACCCGGTGAACCCGGTGGACCAAGTGGCGGTAGTGGAGGATACTACCCAGGACAACCAGGATCTCCAGGATTACCAGGAGCTCCAGGTGCGCCAGGTGGACCAGGAGGACCTGGTGGGCCCGGTGGACCAAGCGGTGGTAGTGGAGGATACTACCCAGGACAACCAGGAATTCCAGGACAGCCGGGACAACCTGGTAAACCAGGATTACCAGGAGCTCCAGGCACGCCAGGTGGACCAGGAGGACCCGGTGGGCCAGGTGGACCAAGCGGTGGTAGTGGAGGATACTATCCAGGGCAACCAGGAATTCCAGGACAACCTGGTCAACCAGGATTACCAGGAGCTCCAGGCACGCCGGGTGAATCGGGAGGACCCGGTGGTCCAAATGAACCGAATTTTGGAGCTCCAGGTACCACTGGAGGTCCGGGAGAATCAGGAGGGCCAACTACCGGCGTAGCACCATTCCCAGGATATCCAGGTCAACCAGGACAGCCAGGCCAACCAGGAAGACCAGGTGCTCCAGGCACACCTGGAGGACCCGGAGGACCAAGCGGCCCAGGAGGCCCAGTCAGTCCGAGTGGACCAAGCACGGGATATCCAGGACAACCAGGAGCACCCGGGGGGCCAGGTGGACCAGGAGGATCAGGAGGGCCAGGAGGACCGAGTAGACCAAGTGTGGGAGAACAACCATACCCTGGACAGCCTGGAAAACCTGGACTCCCAGGACAACCCGGGCGGCCAGGAGCTCCAGGTGCGCCTGGAGGACCAGGTGGCCCAGGTGGACCGGGTGGACCACTATATCCAGGATACCCAGGGCAAACAGGTCAGCCTTCCCCTCTATAATTAATATTTTCTAATCATTCAAAGCATGCTCTTACGAAATTAAATAATGAAAATTTTACTATCTTAGTTATCCTTGATCACTAAGAACGTACATGGTTGAAAAGTTTCACGAATGAATTATACAAATAATACTAAGGATGACGTCATTCAAACCCTTTGTCAAGCTATTTTATTAAATCCCAAGGTTTGACTTTGACGTGGTATGGAGACATCTTTAAGTGTCTCCATACCATGTCAAATAAAAATACAAATACAAAAGAAATAATAATTTATTCTAAAAGGTGTCCATTTGAAATGAAATATGTACCGTTCTTCCCTTTTTACGACTTCCAATAATTACTTATACATATGTACTAATCATATTACATATATATGCAGGACAACCAGGAAAACCAGGAGCACCAGGTACCCCAGGCACACCAGGTGGACCAGGAGGGCCTGGTGGACCGGGAAGCCCAAGCAGACCAAGTGGAACGGGTACTGGTGAAACAACATATCCAGGATACCCAGGGCAACCTGGAAAACCGGGACAACCAGGAAAACCAGGACAGCCAGGAACTCCAGGTACGCCTGGAAGTCCAGGAGGCCCAGGAGGACCAGGTGGATCGAACACTGGCGTTATACCATTCCCAGGATACCCGGGTCAACCTGGAAAACCTGGACAGCCAGGTCAACCGGGGCTACCAGGAGCACCAGGTACGCCTGGAGGGCCAGGAGGGCCAGGAGGCCCAGGAGGACCAGGTGGACCAAGTATTGGTGAAAAACCTTTCCCGGGATATCCTGGGCAGCCGGGACAACCAGGGCAACCAGAATCACCAGGAGCGCCAGGCACTCCCGGTGGACCAGGAGGACCATCAGGGCCTAGCGGACCAAGTGCCGGACAAATCCCATATCCAGGATATCCAGGACAACCAGGACAACCTGGTGCTCCAGGAGGACCAGGAGGTCCAGGTGGTCCGAGTGGACCAAGCGGGCCAAGTGGACCAAGTGGGCCAAGTCCTGGAGAAACACAATATCCAGGATACCCAGGACAACCCGGTAAACCAGGACAACCAGGGCAACCAGGGAAACCAGGCACTCCAACATCTGGAATACCAGGAGGCCCAAGCGGACCACCTACGGGAGAAAAACCATACCCTGGACAGCCCGGAAAACCTGGACTGCCTGGACAACCAGGGCGGCCAGGAGCTCCAGGCGCACCTGGAGGACCAGGAGGGCCAGGTGGACCGGGTGGAATACCGTACCCAGGATACCCAGGGCAACCAGGTCAGCGTTCTCCTCTTTAAATACATGTTTTTATCATACTGACCATGCTCTTACGGAATATAGAAATAAGATTTTTATTATTTACAACATTTTGAGTGTATCCTAATACTTGTTCACAAATCTGGATTGTCTCCAATTATAGGAGTTAACTCTTAGTAGGTCCCCCTCAGTCTCACAGCGAATACTGCAGCGTCATCGGCATTGCAAACAATATCTATGGAAAATAGTAAAATTGATATCCCTATTTTATATTTAATATATTTTTCTATATTTTTCTCAGGGACTCCAGGATCACCAGGTTCTCCGGGATCACCAGGATTACCAGGAACTCCTGGAACACCAGGTAAATACTACAATTTAAACACATACAAAAACATGCTCTTCTCGGTCATACATTCTGATTTGTTTAACTGTCTTTCTTTACTCATTCGCTCCACATGTCCAAACCATCTCCACACACCTTTCTTAATTTCATCGATAATGCTCGTGCATTTTTTACTTTTATATTTTTTTTAAAAAATGTTAGTCATATTAGTTTATAACCATTTACTGAGAATTTTAAGTCAACCTGCTTCGAGATGTACACGTCTCTTCGTCAGGAGAAATACTACAACAGCATGCAAACAATACTACCCGTCACCACCATAGCACTATTCACACACTTACAACCACACAAAAAGTTTATAACATGCGGTTTTGGTCGACCCGGTTGACCCGGTGCACCAACATGCACTAGGGGTTACAGAACAAACATGCATTAAGAGCCGAGGTCTGACATGTACTTTTTATTTTATTTTCTTATATCGCCATTCAAACATCTATCATACATCGTTTTGGCGCACTACTGGATCGCATTTCAAATGCATTCAGTATACTTTCTTCATTACTCCATGCTTCACTTCCATGCACAATAAGTCAATAATTTTACTGTTTGTATATGATAAGTTTGTATCTGCATTTAAATGACTGTAACCTTTAACAATGTAACCTGTTTTCAGGCTTTATCCCGAGTGGTCCAACTGGACCATTTGGACCAACTGGAACAAACGAGCTGACAGAAGGTTAGAACGATTTCTTTTATTAAGTATTTATTATTTATAATTTTTTTATATTTATTTATTAAATTTATTTATTTAATTTTTTATTAGTTGGAACACTAACAAAGGGGCTTAAGAAGAAGAATATTGTTAATTATGAGTTTATTATTATTCATATTTTTCCGAATTTTCATTGTCTGTGTTCCCACTGATAAAAAAAAAGTAAGAAACAAACAAAACAAAACAAAAAGTACCACTTCTCCATCCTTTGACATCCCAAGGACAGAACTATAAAAAATTGGATTTAGCTTCACATACGGTGTTTGAAAATGATGACTGATGCATCGAAATACGTGCCACATTAGATTTTAAGAAAATGTGGTATTTACTAAGTAAAACTTAAAATAAAAATTTATGGATATTACCAATTAATACAATTATTTTCTAATTTTGACTCAATGTGAAATAATTATTTTCTGATTTGTTTCTAGGTACGGAAAAACCTGTAAGCAAGCCAGAAGTCGACAACCAATATAAGCCAGACGTTGGAACAGGACCAGTAAGGCCTGGATACCCCGGACCGCCAAGCCAACCGGGATATCCCGGTCAATTCGGCCCCGGAGGCAGTGGATATCCAGGAAGCCCTGGAAAACCAGGATTACCCGGTCAACCTGGATCCCCTGGCAAACCCGGTAGCCCTGGACAACCAGGGTCACCTGGAACACCCGGACAACCCGGAGGTGCTGGATATCCCGGCGTTTACCCTGGGTTCCCCGGTCAACCTGGAATCCCCGGCCAGCCCGGGTACCCTGGACAACCAGGACTTCCAGGACAACCCGGATTCCCAGTATTACCAGGCGGTTACCCCGGAAACGAAATTGACGTGAATCCAGGAATTGACGCAACGGGTGTTCATCCACCTCATAGACCTCCCACTTCAAGCCCTAGCGGTCAAATTACAGCACCACCACTTTATGTGATTCCGTATCCTCTGCCGATCGTACCGAGTCCAGGATCGTGTCCTTGTTATTTGGTGCAAAACCAAAACCAAACTGGGCAAGAGGTCCAAACCACGACTACTCCCGGACCGATTCAACAGTATCCACCAAGCTTTTTGCCTCCTTACGGTATAATTGGATACATTCCCGTAATATTCTTCCCGTACTGTCCTGGAAATAGCACTACAGGTGACATGGTCCAGCCTATATTCCCTTCGGCGTTGACAGTGCCCTACCCTTGCAGCCAGTGCGGCGGGGGGGGAAATGCCAACCCTTCTTCATACTTTAAATCGCTCGTTCAACCAGGGTTCGATCAAAACAGCTTCCAACAAATACTTTCACAGGCGTACATAAATCCTTCACTGATAAAATCTCCGACGCGAAGAAGTATGAGGAACAGGAAACAAAAGTTAATAGAAACTGTTTAATAAGTAAGAGTTTTTTCTCATTCTATGGGTTTACTAATATCGCATTTCGTACGGTGTTTGGATGATCGAATTATAAGCCAAATTTCCATCCAGATAACGTACGAAGTCCGATCACATTGGATTTGTTCGATTCGATAAAATATGATTTATATCTTCTCGGATATTTCCAAATATCGGTATATCTCGGCCTTTTGACTAGTATCTTTTTTAGGATGAACTGTTTATTCCACTGCCATTCTTGTGTTTATACTCAAAATATATCTAAGCTTATACTATTTTTTTAATTATTTATTATGATTTTCAAATGAACATCGACATATTTTGCATAATTTAAGACTGCCATATCGTTTTGAGGGACTTGGAATTGAGTAATAGAGAATATTATTTAAAAATGCTTGTAAACTTGAGAATTATATACATATATGTTGCATTATTTATGAAGGCTTTGTGCAAGACTATGTCAAATAAACGATTGTATTGAAATGCGTTTTCAATTTTAAACCCTCCTTTATTTAGATTTTGATATTTCAACATAGATGAAGAAGAATATGGAAGTCAAAGTATTTACAGACCTTACAATCCATCATAGGCTGATTTAAGTTGTCACTTTACACACGTCTAACATTTACCATTCTACCCATGATTGAAAACCACACTACTCAAATTTTTGGAAATCAAATACATATCGCTCATTCCTTTCAAGAACGTCATACATCAAAAATCATAAATTTTAAGTTGTGCATGTTTTCGGAATGCCCAGAAAATGTACTATATACCAGCGAAAGCGGCATATTTTTAACTTAATATTTACCCGCTACAGGGCAGAAAGTGTTGTTTTTGCATTTTGAAGAAAAGGTGTTTTTTAATTATTTTTTTAAGAATACTAAATATTTTTCAAATGGAGAAAAAACATTCTGGCTTTATCTTAAAAGATATGTTGCACAGTAAAAAGTTCAATAAGTGGCTTGATATTTATTTTTAATACATTTCATAATATGTTTAAACATTAAAAACGATCTCCTGAAAAATCAAGAATTTTGATATATGACGTTGTTGAGGAGTGAGCGATATGATATGATTCATATGTCGCTTTTATGGTTGATTTGAGTAAGCTTCATTTACCACACTGGTCAATTTTTGGTTCGTAAAAACTCTTACATCTATCATTTCATTTCGTTTGAATTCACAGTAGCATCTACGGTTGATTTAAATAAGCTTTTTTATATTTAAAAATCTACTATATTTGAGAAATTTCATGTTTCATATCTAAATTCTACTTCTAAACCCTTATCCTCACCCATTGGTGCATAGGGCACTGCATAGTGAACATGAAGGCAAGGTGATCACTCCTGCGTTTCAGGGACCAGTCCAAGGTTATATTCAATAAATATTTTAGTGTGATATTTTAAACCCCCCTGGGTATATGTTGTACTCATTTGAATATGGTTTTAAAAATTCTTTTTTTTTTTATAAAATACAATATAATGTCCTATTTAATTTGATCTGAAAAACCCTTACATATTCGTAGGAACGCCATCTTTTGGTAATTTATGATATCAAAAAGATCACTTTTCTTGGTGAGCAGACTGCCAGAAGATGGCGCTATTGTAAACATAATGACAATATTCCCTTGTTCGTTGTGTGTTGTGTGTATAACACGTGATTGATTTGCAATGTTTGTTCTGTGAAAAGTGGCAAGCGTTGATCGAATGTCGAAGTATCTGTAGAGTACGTATGGTCAATATTATACGTGTCTCGACTTGAAAGAAGATGAAAGTCAGAGCATCCCAGGGCTTACGACCAGGCATTTAAAACGTTATAATCAATATCGTTACTCTTATTTCATTATTGGCGTCCTGGTTCTAATCTATGGAAGTGAAACAAAGAGTTGGCAAAAGATGGATGCAAGTAGAATGAACGCAGTCGAAATGAGATCTCTCAGTTCCAATGCTGATATAAGAAAAGAATGCACGGCTGAGATAAGCATTATAGATGTTCATTGAAGATGTGTGATGATGGTTTGGACACGTGGAACAAATGAGTGATGAAAGAACGATAAAATAAATTTATGAGGAGAATGTACTTAGAAATAGGAGCAAATTCAAACTGAGGAAACCTTAGCATGATCAAGTATTTCAAATACTTTAAAGTGATCAGGTCAGGAGTTGGAATTAATCGGTGGTATAGATGTTCGCCTCCGTTGTGTAATGGTCAGCACCGTTCTGGAGGTCCCGGGTTCGATTCCCAGGGGGGTCAAATAAATACAAGTGTTTGTTTTCACTGTAATATTTATTCAATATTACCCTGGACTGGTCCTGAAGCGGGGGGCTTATCACCTTTCCTTCATGTGTAAACGATCAAGATAACACTGCGTTTATATGACGCAGTGCCCTATGCACCATTGGGGTGCGGATAAGGGTTTTATATATATATATATATATATATATATATATATATATATATATATATATATATATATATATATATATATATATATATATATATGTGGAGACGCATGAATGTGGAAGAGGTGAATATTGTTTGAAAACACAGATTGGTGTGGCTATGTGTGTTAATGTGCTCATCTACTGATCCTCGTTGATCATTCCAACTCCTGACGAGACTACTTTCATGTACAACATTTTGAGTGTGTCCAAATACTTGTTCACAAATCAGAATAGTCTCCAAACAGGAGTTATTTTTTACAATGTCAAAAAAAGGCTCATTCCACCATAGATGTCTCTCGTGTAGTCAATTAAATTCAAGAACTGTGTATCGAGTTTAATCAATATATCTGGAAGAAGAAAAAATTGTGTGGTTGTCAATTATGAATAGAATTGGTGAATGCTACACGTGTGTAAAGTGATCACTTAAACCTAAGCCTATGACGGTCGTAAGACCTGCCGAGACTTCCACATTCTTCTTCATCTATGTTAATAATATTATAACATACAACATTTTGAGTGTGTACAAAAACTACCAAATACAAAATCTGGATTATCTCCAATTACATGAGTTATTTTCATATTATTTTTTGACATCTCATCAAAAATGAAGAAGAATATGGAAGTCTGGGCATTTACGGGGCTGACGACCGTCATAGGCTGGTTTAAGTGATCACTTTACACACGTGTAACATTCACCAATTCTACCCATTAAATGTCAGCCCCGTAAATGGCCAGACTTCCATATTCTTCTTCATCCTTTGGTGAGATGTCAAAAAATAATATGAATATAATATACTTTCAAGCAATTGAAATACTTGATCATGGCAAGTTTGCCTCTGTCTTCCTCTGCTTCTACCGACCACATTCGCCTCACAAATTTGTATTACTTTTTTTTTACTTTTTCGATTTTCATGCCCAAACCTCACGATATATATCGTAGTCGTACAGGAGAAAGTGACCAACTAACAAAACGTAAGATGTTCAGATAAGATGGCACGAAAATAAACACCAATGCAGTTAGTCATTTTTAACAAGTCAATATATTATACTTCAAAAATTAAAATCCTTTCAGATTTTATCAGGGCAATATTAAGCTAGGAAGATATCAAATAGTCAATGATCACGTTTTTGTAAAATAATGCACTTGGTACAACATTTTGAGTGTGTCCAAGTACTTGTTCACAAAATCTGGATTATATCCAATTACAGGAGTTATTTTCAAATTAATATAAGAGTTTCTGCTTAATAAAACGTTTCTTTACATCTCACCAATAGATGTCTCCAGTGAAGTTCTAGTGATTCAAGAACAAGGTTTCTAAATTGGTTCATATATACAGAACTTCCAAGAATTTGAGTAGTGTCGTTGTCAATAATGGGTAGAATTGGTGAATGTTACACGTGTGTAAAGTGATCACTTAAACAAGCTTATGACGGTCGTCAGCCCCGTAAATGCCCAGACTTCCATATTCTTCTTCATCTTTGATGAGTTGCCAAAAAATAAAATGCACTTGGTCACTTTCTCCTGTATGACTACGATATCCTTATTTGTATTCACAATTTTACCCGACATAGTTGCGAAATCGTGAACCGGTTTGAAACGCAACGAATTACAATAGAAGAGTCATTACGTAAAAATGTTTTCCCAGTGTGAGGTCGCCATTGTTTCACGCTTGCATAATCCCACCGCAGAAGATGTTCGGGAAAATTGCAGTGGGAAATACACGGCCTTGGCCGGTTTTCTTTCTTACCTCCGTGCGTTATTGGTCAGAGTCAAAGGCTGCTAAAGCCAAGACGGATATTCCTTGAAACGAACTGTTAACTCCATTTTCGCAACATTTAATTAATATATCAGCAAAGATGTTGAAGCGTTCAACTCACTAACCATCAGGTTGCTTCCCCGCAGCGATAGGAAACAGGGATTTATAATCCCTTTTTGTTGTATGATGTATGTTAACACTTACATGGAATAGGTACTATACACACACACACACACACACACACACACACACACACACACACACACACACACACACACACACACACACACACACACACACACACACACACACACACACACACACACACACACACACACACACACACACACACACACACACGCACACACACACACACACTCACCCCAACTAACACTACTTTCATAAGAATAACATTATCGGTGGATTTTTGTATGATTTCTGTTTGTTGCATGATGTATGTTAACACTTACATGGAATAGGTACTACACACACACACACACACACACACACACACACACACACACACACACACACACACACACACACACACACACACACACATACACACACACACACACACACACATACATTCACTCTCCTTTCTATATCTTTATCAATCTTTTAATCTCTAGAAAGCGTTACTACTACTACTATAACTACTACCATCACCCTGTATCACTGAAAAGGCAGGTTTAAAGAGAGGATATAACGCCACCCTTGTCTGTCCCAACGTGTTATCTAAACTTTCTCTTCATCGTAATTGTGATTCCAATGTAGTTGAAAATATAAAAAGAGGAAGGTCGAAGAAATTTTGTCATGTGTTTTTGCCTAGAATTTTCACTCATAAATTACATGAAATTATAGTAACTTTACACATAAAGAGTAAATCCACTCACGAGTAGGCATAGGCTATAAAACTTAAAAAGTTGACGCCTGAGTAAGGTAATGACAAGCGGTGTTGCATAAGCCGTAGCTAGATTTCAGAGTCACTTGGACGTTAGGTAATTTTAAAAGCATTGGCGTTATCATATACTTCAAATATTTAGATGTGGATAGGGTCAAGAGTCGTAATGATCGATGAGCATGTCTGAGGAAATGTATGGATATCGAATGTTTGCAAAGGCAGAGTAGTGCGTCATTCTATCCTCTACGTTTACTTATTCTTTAGTTCGATATGAAATCCCAATTCGGTTCAAGGTGGTGCAATAAAAAAATCGTCAGCAAAGAAAATACAATAAGGAAGAAATATATGACATAGTACATAGTATTACACATTATACATAGTATTATTTTTATAAGGAAGGATATTATTTATGCAATTAATTGTTCCATATTCATCGTAGTCATTAGAGTAATACGCTATTATCCTTGATGAATATATTACATCAGTATAATGTATTACAGTATATTTAATAGGTATATATAGTAATCTGTATTACATGGAAAAGATGATAATGATCGCCTCAACTTCTTTGTATATTCCCACCCTTGGGCTTTAAAAAATCAATATTATCCCCATAGGAATTAAAACGATCACGATTTAAAATTATTTTTAAAACACGAAGAAAAGCGCTGGTGACAAAGGTGTATAATGTGTGCAAAGAAAGCGACTAACAAAAAATTAACGATTTTTTTCGATACCTCGTATTAAATAAATATTTTTTTGAGAGAAATATTTGTGAACAAATGGACCTCAACTTTTTTGAGATGGAGACCTTGGGAAAATAAAAGAAGCATCGGAAGACCACGTAAAAGATGGTTCGACGACATAGCCGCTGTGGGGGGTAGAAACTAGCTTCAAACAGAAACTGACCGAAGAAAATACTAAACAATTTCAACAAAATTTTTAATATTTAGGAATTAAATACTTCAATAAACTTCCTTAATAAATAAAACTAAATTAGAAGATATCAAAATTCTTAAGAAAAAAATTGATGTCCATTTTTATCTTTAAAAAAATACATAAAATAAAAAAAACAATTGTATTTTATTAACAAAAACACATATTTCTATGTGTTTTTGTTAATAAAATACAACTTAGTAGACTCAAAAAAAACTGTGTTTGATTTAAAATTAATACATAAATTATAATGGAGTTCTACAAATTAAACGCCAAATCGATAAATAAATCAATAAATATATGGAAAAAAAAGTCTATTATACCATTAATCAATTAAAACCTTGAGTGTAAGTCCCTCTCCAAGCACAAGAGCTCATTTTTTTTGGAGAGGCACAGCGAAACTAAAATTATAAGTTTACTATATCGCGCACTCCTTTCAAGAACGTCATAAATCAAAATTCATCAATTTTCAGTTGTGCATGTTTTTGGAATGCTCAGAAAATGTACTATATCCCAGCAAAAAAGGCATATTTTTAACTTAATATTTACCCGCTACAGGGCAAAAAGCGTTGTTTTTGCATTTTGAAGAAATGGTATTGTTTAATTATTTTTTTAAATGTACCTATTTTTTTCAAAAGCAGAAAAACCTTCAGGTTTTACCTATAAAGATCTGCTGCACAGTAAAAAGTTCAGTAAGTGGCTTGATATTTTTTTAAATACATTGTATTATATTTTTAAACTTTAAAAACGTTCTCCTGAAAGATCAAGTTTTTTGATTTATGACGTTCTTGAAAGGAGCGAACAATATTTATAAATGCATACAAATTGTATTAAAAAATGTTGCTTTATGAAATAAATTTTTAAAAAATACAGAAGGATAAGGAAGAGGCCTATATCCTGTAATAGAAAAGAAGAATTTTTTCCCATGTACCTATCTATTTTTAAACATCGCACAGTTTGACAAAAGAAAAAACCCCTCGTGAAACCATGGATATAAGATATAACCCATTCATTACATTTATATTTTAATTTTTCTTTTATATTTCACTACACTTTTTCTCTCATCTGTAGTTGGCAGTTCTTTTCATCGCATATCAATTTATCTAACATTGATTGAGAGTTAATTTTTCTCCATGACTTTCGGTAAATTACCTAATATTTCTACGTTTAAATGTTAACAGATTTCATTATCCTTAGTCTTACATTGTGTTCGTTATACAACAGATGATATTTGATATAATTTACATCATTTTGAGTGTTTCCAAATACGTGTTCACAAAATCTGGATTATCTCCAATTACAGGAGTTATTTTCGTATTATTTTTTGACATCTCACCAATAGATGTCTCTAGTGAAGTTCTAGTGATTCAAGAGCAAGGTTTCTAAATTGGTTCATATATATAGAACTTCTGAGAATTTAAGTAGTGTGGTTGTCAATAATGGGAAGAATTGGTGAATGTTACACGTGTGTAAAGTGACCACTTAAACTAGCCCCGTAAATGTCCAGACTTCCATATTCTTCTTCATCTTTGATGAGATGTCGAAAAATAATATCATATAATTTACACTACCCTTTATAAAACGGATTGTCCCTCCGAAATTTTAGGGATGTTTAACTCCCTTTTTTAGGATAATAAGGATAATTAAGGTGACGTCTGTCACATGGTAATTCCTTGTTTTTCTCAGCATCTTGAAACCTTACAATGGGACATTTATTAAGGATTTTATATGAAAGTAAAAAAAAATATTTTTTAACGGATATCACTCACTCCTTTCAAGAACGTCTTAAATAAAAAAAAACTTGATTTTTCAGGAGAACGTTTTTTAAGTTTGAAAATACAATACAATGTATTAAAAATAAATATCAAGCCACTTACTGAACTTTTTACTGTGTAACAGATCTTTTTAAGTAAAACCTGAAGGTTTTTTCTCCATTTGAAAAATATTTTGTTTTTTTTAAAAAATAATTAAACAATACCTTTTCTTCAAAATGCAAAAACAACACTTTCTCCCCTGTAGCGGGTAAATATTAAGTTAAAAATGTGCCTCTTTTGCTGAAAAATAGTACAATTTCTGGGCATTCCGAAAACATGCACAACTGAAAATTGATGATTTTTTATTTATGATGTTCTTGAAAGGAGTGAGCGATATATCAATTAAAATGAAAAGATTATGAAAATATCCAGACTTCTATAGCCTATTCATCTTTGTTGAGATGTTAAAAAAACACTTGTGCACTACAGGGAATTTTACCATCCGGCAGTCCGATTTTTAAAAGCGACTACGACAGTTTTGCGTGATCGAATTTCTGCGCACCGTGATCAAGCACCAATCAAGCGCACCGATCCGAAGAAACACGGGTAAAAGCACAAGCCCATCCAAGCCAATCATCCGTTTTTTATGCTAACCGGACTGCCGGACAGTAAAATTCCGTATATTGCACAAACGCCCATAGTGGTTATCAACTTTATTATTTGTGTTCCAGTCTTGTTAACCTTAATCCCATGTCCCAAAATGAGAAAAAGAAATTACTCATCGGGAATATTATCTATATGACTTATGTATGTATGTTTTGAAAATAAAAATATAAATCTTGGCATGATCAAAAACTTCAAATATCTAAAGCGGTCAGGTTGCCATCACGCAACTTCTCCGCAGGGGTAGGCAGAGAAAATAGAATGCCAGATAAATGTGACTTTTTAAACATTTTTCGCCTCTTCCACATTCATGATTCTCATCATACTCCTGACCTGATTGCTTTCACGTATTATATTTAAATAATTAAGAATAAAAATAAGTATTTGAAAGTCGGAATGAAAATCAAATAAAATAAATATATTTTTTAAAATTGTTACACCACAACATATAATAGATAAAGAAGAAGTTGGAAGTCTGGGTATTTACAGGACTTACGACCTCTCAAAGGCTGGTTTAGTGATCACTTTACACACGTGCAACATTCGCCATTCTACCCATGATGGACAACCACACTACAAATTTTTTGGACCTCCTGCATTTATCATCCGCCTCCATAGTGTAATGGTCAGCACCCTCGGCTACCATTCTGGAGGTCCCGGGTTCGATTCCTTGGGGGAGTCAAACAAATATAAGTGATTTTTCACTCTAATACTTATTCAATATCACCCTGGACTGGTACCTGAAGCGGAGGGCTGATCACCTTTCCTTCATATGCTAACAATCAAGAATACACTGCGTTTATATGCAGTGCCCTATGCACCACTGGGGTATGGATAAGGGTTTGAAGACAATTATCATCAATCTTATAACGCTTTATGTGTGATTTCACTTGAACCATCTATGACTGGTTTGAGAAAGCTTTTATTTTTAGCAGAGACCCTTTTATTTAGATATGTGCAAGATCCTACCCGGATTATTTCATATACAGGGAAACGTCTGAAAACATGATTTTTTTTTTGATCATCAGATTATTTTATTCACAGCATTTTTGGGTGAGTTCAAATCCTTATTCACCAGTCCGGGTTTCTCTTCTTGCATTTAAACCCATATCCGTAACCTAATGGTGCAAAGGGTACTGCATTATATAAACGCAGTGCTATCTTGATCGGCAATACACGAAGGAAAGGTGGTCAGCCTTCCGCTTTAGGTACCAGCCCAGGGTAATATTGATTTAGATTAGAGTGAAAAAAATTACTTATATTTATTTGACCCCCTTCTTAGGAATCGAACCCGGAACCTCCAGAACGGAACTCTACTTAGGAGTTATTATTTTTACTTAGTATTCTGATGCTACGTTCAGTGTTTTAAATGTGTAATTTTAAGTAAATAATATGGGATATTGGACACATAAAGGATGTCGTAATTTTTTAAGAGTCGTGGACTCTAATATTCTTTGACAATGTCGGGTCTTTGGCACACACACGGATGTAAGACTGTGAGTTGTTTGCACCCATAATTATTTCGTTAGTATTATATTTGAATGGCAGTCGAAACTGTCACCTTGTCGAGTTGTCGAGGATTTTGTCGCAATTCCCGGTAAATAGGAACGATTGTTTGGGCTAAGAACCTCCCACTTTTTCGGCTGGACGCAATGCCACACACTGTTCTTCCATATTGCCATATGGGGCCGACAACCTTTGGGCCTAGTAGAGTTACCACATTATCACATTACCTCGTACAGGTATATTGAAAGCTTTTAAATGTAAATTCACAGTAAAATCGACATACAATTTTATATTGTTTCACATTTTCAATAAATTTCGCAACTTAGTTTTTAAAAAAATTGCTTAGCAAGAGCAGATCTCTCAGGATGCTTCTGTGTCAGATCTGGGCATGCGGTGGGACAGTTTTCAATATTACCTCGTAGAGTTATCACATTATCACATTATCTTGTAGAGTTACCACAGTTAGAAGAGTTACCACATTAGCACATTACCTCGTAAAGTAACTACAATTATAAGAGTTATCACATTAGCACATTATCTCGAAGAGCTACCACAATTAGAAAAGTTACCACATTAGCACATTACATCGTAGAGTCACCACATTATCTCACTACCTCATAGTTACCATATTAAAAGATTACTTAAAGTAACCACAATTATGAGGGTTAGCATATTATCACATTACCTCATAAACCTCAATTATAAGAATTACCGTACTATCATATCGATGCCCCCTACGTAAGTACTCTATCTGCAAATATGTTACATTACAGGACTTTATACGGCTGAAAACTAGGCGTATTTTTTTTAAATATTTGTTGACCATTTCTTTAAGGTCTGTTGATAACGTACACCAAATATCTCAAAATTGACAAAAATGTAGTTAGAGCACTTTAAGTAGGGCACGTCGATATTACTTCGTAAAGCAACCACAATTATCAGAGTTACCATATCATCACATTACCCCGAAGACTCACCACGCTGTCTCATAACCTCATAGAGTTATCACATTATCACATTACCTCGTAGAGTTACCACTTTATCACAATACC
Source organism: Brachycentrus maculatus (assembly GCF_059751285.1). Classification (NCBI taxonomy): domain Eukaryota; kingdom Metazoa; phylum Arthropoda; class Insecta; order Trichoptera; family Brachycentridae; genus Brachycentrus; species Brachycentrus maculatus. The sequence continues at coordinate 78,497 of NW_028281239.1, forward strand.
TCGTGCAGTTACCATATATCACATTACCTTGTGGAGTTACCACATTATCACACCACCTCGTAGAGTTACCACATTATCAGCCTAGTCGAAGAGTTAGCGTTTATTTCTGTCAACTATTGATCGTACAGGACTAATTACTTTTCCTTCATGTTACATATAACAGCTGACGACAGTCAAACAACTATACGCTAAATCAATCATTACAAGGATTACTCTCATATAACACAGGCAAGCACCTGCCAGCAAGCATACAAATCATAAGTTACACACTTTACCAAGAAGTACATATAACTATAAGATCCAAAACACATACCTCTTTCGGTCAAAAGAAACTTTGATTACAATATAATAAAGTTGCTTAACATACGGTGTATGAAAATGATGCGAAATGTACCGAAACACGTGTCACAATCGATTTTAAGAAATAAATACACATTTTATAAGTATATAGTCTCAAATGAAAATAGAAGAAGGCTATATCGCTCACTCCTTTCAACAACGTCATATATATCGAAAAACTTGATTTTTCAGGAGATCGTTATTAAAGTTTAAAAATATAATGAAATGTATTAAAAATAAATATCAAGCCACTTATTGAACTTTTTACTGTGCAACAGATCGTTTTAGGTAAAACCTAAATGTTTTTTCTCCATTTGAAAAATATTTAGTATATTTAAAAAATAATAATTAAACAATACCTTTTCTTCAAAATGCAAAAACAATACTTTCTGCCCTGTGGCGGGTAAATATTAAGTTAAAAATATGCCGCTTTTGCTGGGGTATAATACATTTTCAGGGCATTTCAAAAACATGCACAACTAAAAATTGACGATTTTTGATATTTGAAGTTGTTGAAAGGAGTGAGCGATATAATAAAAAAATCTTTAAAAATATAAAAGAAGTCTGGATCCCGACTTAGTTTTCATCCGTCACAAACAAAATTCAACACGTGAAAATATTAAACAAAGAGAACAGAAATATTTTCTTTTCTCTTTTTTTAATAGCGTCTGATATGGGCGTAATATTTACCTACTAAGAACTGTTTTTGGTCTAGAGATTTCGTGTACATTGAATCTCTAGACGGCACGTGTAAGCTTACACGTGTCCAAGGCTTCCCCACCCTCATCCCTTGTTTACAATTCTTAGAATTATCTCATCCCTCTGTCGGAATTCATTAGACTATCTGTTCACTTTTGTTCACTGGCCTGTAAGTCATAGGCGAACGACTAACTGACGAAAAACAGTCTCTAATTTTTACTGACATATGCAAATTATTGTAGCTGGAATAATTGTTGTCTTAAATGTTTTCCACAGATACTTTGTGGCACATTTTATAATATCTTTATAAAATTAATTAACACTGTTTTCCCACTTTTTTATTAATACAATTTAACCTACCGGTTTCGACAATACCTTGTCATCATCAGGGTTTATTTTAAATCAAAAACATTAAATACTCTCCCCAAAAACTTCCACACACTCCATAAAAAATTTAGGATTTTTATGGAGTGTGTGGAAGTTTTTGGTGAGAGTATTTTAATGTTTTAATGTTTTTTATTTCAAATAAACCCTGATGATGACAAAGTATTGTCGAAACCGGTAGGTTAAATTGTATTAGTAAAAAAAGTGGTTAAAACAAAGTTAATTAATTTTACAAAGTTGGAATAAATGTCTTTAAAATCGTAAGAATTTTCTTTTTTATGATCTCCTAAGACAAACTTTCAAGCTTTATTTTTACATACTAAGTCTGAAAACATGGTAACATGATTTCGAACAAACACCGTAAAACTGTTGAGTTAGGTTGAATTTTGCTCGAGAATCGATGGTTCGAGATCGCCCAGTGCAAAGACAATACATGCAGTGTCTTCCCTCCAAGCAACTAATGGTTCTGCCACGGCTATTAACGTCTAACAAAAAGTGCCGTATAAATAGTTATCACCGTCATCCGTTGTCACATTACCTCGTGCGTTCTTAGATACAGCAGGTGAAAACCTATTGTTCGCAGTGTAAACACAAGTTTTTGAATTTCTCTTCCTTTGAGACATCCTGGATCGTCGTGGGATTTGCTGAAAGGATTGTAGCGCACGTAAGGTAGGTGCCCTTTTAAATAAATTAGTATATATATATATATATATATATATATATATATATATATATATATATATATATATATATATATATATATATATATATATATATATATATATATATATATATATATATATATATATATATATATACCGTAAAGTGGGTATACTTTGCACCATGGGTGATACTTTGCACCACCTTCTGTAAAGAAATTGTAGAGCTGGTCATCTCTGATACATGTCATTTTTCATTCTACTTTCTATTGTTTCTGATAGATGGCACTTCAATCTACTTTTTAGTTTACGGAAGTAACAGTCGGTCGCTATTGCTTCAATGCGTTTTTTCTGTCCGAAACGTAAAGAAAGTTTTCTGTCTGAAAATTGTGTCCGAAAAAATCCAGTGGAATCAGTATACTGAAACTAGTTACAACAAGTGAGTGGTCTCTAAATCGTAGGTAGATAGGCCCTGCTTTTCTCAAATGCTGTATTTTTTAGTTACATTGTCAAGTTTATGTAAAAATAATATTTTTTTAAGAACTGACTTGTATTGACCACATTTGGGGTAACATTGCACCAAGTGCAAAGTATCCACAAAAGGCCATAGTTAATTAATTTGATGAAAAGTCTTAAAACGGCTAATACAACTTGACATGTTTGCTAAATATCTATTGGTTTTGTGTACTTACTTAATTCCTGAAGGTATATTTTTTTCAAAAATGTCAAGAACACACAAACAGCGGCCTTATGCCAGACGATACTGCGATTTTACACCGAAGAGAGTGGAGCAGTGTTTGGAGGCCATTCGAAATGGTACAATCAGTCAAAGAAAGGCTGAAGAAATTTTCAAAATCCACAGAAGGACGATTAACTATAAGCTCAAAGGTCAGCACACAAAACCTGTTGGAAAACCTCCGATATGTGACAAGGGCGAAGAGCAATCCTTCGTAAACTGCATAGGAGACATGAGTGAGTACGGTTTCCCAGTGAGTGTTTTTAACATTCGCTACATTTTGATAGCCTTTTTGGATAGATTTGGCAGAAGAGTACAAATATTAAAGAACAACGTACCAGGCTCTGAATGGATAAGATCATTTTTGCAAAGACATAAAACCTTGACTGTTGCTAAAACTAGTCAGTTGCTTAATCGGTTGCCATTAAAAGCGTATGACGATGACGTGCGCCAGAGTTTTCAACAGTTTTTGGAAGAAAACAGATTCAACCCAAAGAATTCAGTCTTAAAACGCAGGAAAACGATACCGATAGAACCAGGTAAGAGCATTGCTCACGATCCAAATGTCGAAATGAACGTTGACGAGACACAAATGCTACCTGAACCGACTACATCAATGATCCCACCTTCCGCATCGAAACTTCCAGCATATCTAGCATTAACTGATTATAGTTCACACGGAAGCTTTGAGGAAGAGGGAGAAGAACAAAAACGATGACTGAAACCAGTTATCGTATTTGTTCTTCCGTTTCATTAGGACCAGTAAAAAAGAAGGTGGGAAAATATGTCGTATTTCATTATGAAGGAGAAAAATTTCCGGGACAGATTTTGGAAATAAAGAAAGACAGAGCTGTTAAATCCATGCAGGAGAGTCTTAAATCGTGGAAGTGGCCGATGAAGGATGACTTTCTTCAATATTCTTGGAAGGGTGTAGCGGGTTCCATAAAAGAACCGAAAATGCAAAAGAGGTTTCTTTACCGTCCCGGAACTTGACCATATTTAGACCTAATTAAATTTTAATTCCTATTACCTATGTAGTACGATATGTTTTAATATCCACCTTTTATTTTATATAATTTTAAACCTTCAGTATTGAAAAAAAAAACATTTTTGTTAGATTTTTCAATATTTAAAAAAAAAAATTCTATCAAGTGTCTTATTTTTCCAGAATTATACAATATTATAATCTGCATTTAGTGAACTGTGAGCCAAAACCCTTCATAAGGTGCAACAAAACTTGTAGGATAGCCTTTACTTTGCATAAATTTGGATTCTAGTACGAAAAGTGTAGAGAAAATATCATGGTGCAAAGTTGTACTTTACCCCGGGATACTTTGCACCAAAATGTGAATATAAAAAAAAAAAATACAGGCAAAATAGAAAAAAATTTATAAACGTATCAGACATGTTACAGATATATGTGTTATTACATTGCAATAGTTGAAACCTCGGAAAAAGTAAAAAACCTGATCTGAATAGACAATTTTTTGAAAAAATGCAGTATTTTGGTGCAATGTATACCCACTTTACGGTATATATATATATATATATATATATATATATATATATATATATATATATATATATATATATATATATATATATATATATATATATATATATATATATATATATATATATATATATATATATATATATATATATATATATATATATATACAATTAAACCTATTCCCGTATCTCCTCATACATACCCGCAGATAATTCCGACTCCTGACCACATTGAAGTATTTGAAATACTTGATCATGTCAGGTTTTCCTATATTTAAAAATGTTATAAATCTCACTTAATGAATCAATCATATAATTTGAATGGAACAGAGAGCGGCCGATATCAGAAGTCTAGAATTAATTGATTCGGCAGTCACTTTGTGGTAAAATCTATCCATTTTTAATTTAAGTTCTACTACTTGAAAAAAGGGAGTTTCTAAATTGGTTCATTTATATGGAACTTCCAAGAATTTGAGTAGTGTGGTTCTCAATAATGGGTAGAATTGGTGAATGTTACACGTGTGTACAGTGATTACTTAAACCAGCTTATGACGGTCGTCAGCCCCGTTAATGCCCAGACTTCCATATTCTTCTTCATCTTTGATGAGATGTCAAAAAATAATATGAAAAAAACTCCTGTAATTGGAGATAATCCAGATTTTGTGAACAAGTATTTGGACATACTCAAAATGTTGTAAATAAATTATCTGGTCAAATTATAAGCTTAATAATAAAAATGAAAATGGTATTTTCTGGCGTTTCTAATGTGTGTGATTATAATCCAGGATTCGGATCTCACATACCTACTAATATAAGAGTTTCTGCTTAATAAAAAGCTTCTTTACATCTCACCAATAGATGTCTCTAGTGAAGTTCTAGTGATTCAAGAACAAGGTTTCTAAATTGGTTCATATATATGGAACTTCCAAGAATTTGAGTAGTGTGGTTGTCAATAATGGGTAGAATTGGTGAATGTTACACGTGTGTAAAGTGATCACTTAAACCAGCCTATGACGGTCGTCAGCCCCGTAAATGCCCAGACTTCCATATTCTTCTTCATCTTTGATGAGATGTCAAAAATAATATTCTTCATACATGACCGCGGGCCGCAGGTTGGCCACCCTTGATCTAGAGGATGAACGATAAATTCATGGATGCTGGAGAAAGATTCCATGATTCGAAGACATGACCTAGGCGACGTTGTCCATGAAAGAAGGACCTACAACCTGAGGACGAGATGATCCCAACAGTTTACAAAGCTTATAAGTTGAGATGGAGCCAGGAAGAAGATATGTATTGATTGATGATACCTTCATTCATATGGGAGCTCTCGAGCAGAAAACTCTATAAAATGTGTGTAAGATTCATCCCCAATTATTCAACATACTAAGAGAAGCTTTGAAGTCGAAATATTGTGAATTCAAGTATATAATTCGGTGCCTACTTTTAAAAAAATAAAGACATCTGACGAAAACATGTTCCTCGCAAAACATCCCACTTTGAATCATGTAAAGCACCATGATAAAAATAAACTTAAAAGCTCAAAGCGGAAATTCATCTCGTTTTTCTGTCAAACAACAACGGATTCGAACATTCGTCGATTGCTTTCATCTCGCATCGATTCACTTTTCAAACGTTTTGTTAGCATTTATTTTTTGTGAGATTAGGAATGGGAGAGCAAAATTGACAAGATTCTACGCTTTTTTCCTCCCTACATCATACGACGTCTTTGAATATTTATTGTACGTATTTAAGTACAAATGACAATGTATATATACGTGTGTAAGTACCAACTGAAAACATTAAAAGAATCGTTGGTTGTTTATTTTGCAGATTTACCATAATTACAGTGGCGGGCACGGAGGCTTAGATCATAAAAGACAGTAGGAAAAACAACGTTACAATTGTCTTTTTTTAATTTCCAAGTAGGATAAAACAAAGATCCAACCATCTTTTTTCATTTGAAAGTAAAAAAACAATGTTTTAATTGCCTTTTTGTAGTATTTGAAAGTAGGAAAACAAGTTAGAGTTAATTTATTTTTATTTTACTAAAAGTAAGAAAACAATGTTTTAATTTTCTTTTTTTTATTTAAAAATAATAAAAAAAAACAATGTTATAGTAGTCTTATTTGTGTTTGAAAGTAGAAAAAAAAACGGTTCAATTGTTTTTTTCTTCTAAAAGTTGGAAAAACAACGTTTTGACTGTCTTTTTTTTTAAACAGTTGAGTAATACGTTTTTCTGAGTTATAAGATACCCAATACCTTACGTAGTTACTTTGAGCCTACCCCTACGGAGAGGCGGCGTGATGGTTGGGATGAAAAATCCAGTGTTTGATAAAATAAATAATTATCAAATGTTAATAATCCAGTCTTAAGAAAGGTTAAAAACATATGGATATTATATTATACATATTATTTTGAGAAATAAAAAGACTTTGTGTTTTGATCAACTAACATTTTTATTAACCAACTAGTTTCGGCAATAACCTGTTGCCCTCTTCAGGGTTTAATTTACGATTACTAACCCTGAAGAGGGCAACAGGTTGTTGCCGAAACTAGTTGGTTAATAAAAATGTGAGTGGATCAAATACAAAGTCTTTTTAATTCTCAAAATAATATATCAATATGATCCACAAAGTTAATGCTTTCAATATTCAAAACATTATATTATACAAGTTATAATTTTCATTGAGTATTGCTAGGAAGACACTGCTTATCTGCGTTTGTATAATGTACGCCACTGGTAACTGGTATTGCGAACTTCTTTTTTGCCCTTTCAAAAGATCAATTCTCCGAAGCTTCTGTAAAGCTCTTACGTCTCTAAATTTAAGTATTTTATTCATTTCCATCGTTGAAAATACTCGTTTATTATTACAACTTTGGAAAATCGACGATTCAACTTTCAACTTGGCATCTAACGATTCGGTGCTCCCAGATTTATAATAAAGTCTACCATTATATTACGACTCATATTATTTATTTTATATTATTTTTAAACAGTGGGTGTTATCATTAATTATTCTGTTATTTCTTGGCTGATTAGTAATTAAGATACCTTTTTTATCTAAGAAAATTGTTTTATATGATAGCGACTAACAAAAATATCACAAATTTTTTTTTGTACCTCAAATTTGACAGTAGTTGACAGTAGAATGAATTCAGTTGATATGCGATCTCTCAGAAGAATGTGAGGCAAAACTATGTATGACAGATATTCGAATGGTGAAATAAGCAAGGTATGCAAAGCTGAGATAAGCATTGTCGATAAAATTAAGAAAGTTGTGTTGAGATGGTTTGGACACGTAGTCGAATGGTAAGACAAATTTATGGGGCGAATGTAGTTGGGAGAAGAAGCAGAGGAACACCGGGTGAAAATTGGCACGATCGGGTATGCCAAATGATTTAAAGCAGGTCCTAGCAATAATCGGCGGGTATTTTATAAAGAGATGCATGAGTGTGGAAGAGGAACAGTGATATTTAGTACAGTGATAGTTGTCACGCGTATTTTGAATGATTTATTATCTGATGTTAGGAAATCACCTAATAAAAAAGATAATTGCATGTAAAAATAAACACTTAAGCCATTTTTTATCATTTTAATTTCTTTGTTTTTTGTGATCAGCTAGAAAGTGTGCGTCAAAAATTTTAATGTTGGCAAATTCTATAAGTTTATACGATATTATCGTAATGGGTGCAGATTAGGACTCCAAAAATTATTAGGTACATACAGGTGGCGCAATATTAATCACCTTAACGGAAGATGTTATAATTTTTACAAATGGCGTCGCACTCACATTTCACATTTCGCTCACTCCTTTCAACAACGTCATATATCGAAAATCGTAAATTTTCAGCTGTGCATGTTTTCGAAATGCCCAGAAAATCTTCTGTATCCCAGCAAAAGCGGCATATTTTTAACTTAATATTTACCCGCTACAGGGCAGAAAGTGTCGTTTTTGCATTTTGAAGAAAAGGTTTTCACTATTTTACTAAATATTTTTCAAATGAAAAATAAACATTCAGGTTTTTCCGCAAAAGATCTGTTGCACAATAAAAAGTTCAATGGCTTGATATTAATTTTTGTAAATATTTAGTAGATTAATAATAAATGGTCAGCACGCTCGGCTACCGTTCCGGAGGTCCCGGGTTCGATTCCCAAGGGGGGTAAAAATAAATATAAGTAATTTTTTCACTGTAATATTTATTCAATAGTACCATGGACTGGTACCTGAAGCGGAGGGCTGATCACCTTTCCTTTATGTGTAAAACGATCATGATAACACTGCGTTTATAAGACACAGTGCCCTATGCACCATTGGGGTGCGGATAAGGGTTTTATTATTATTTTATTTAGTTAAATAATAATTTTAATATTTATTTAATATTTATTTGATATTTATTTCAACTTTAAAAACGATCTCCTGAAGAATCAAGTTTTTTGATATTTGACGTTGTTGTAAGGAGTGAGCGATATGTGGCAATCGGTCTTAGACATGTCTTGTCTGTATTTGTTTTTCTTTCAGTTTTCATGTGTTATTCATCCAGATTTTTTCTCTAAGCACCTCGATATTCCAGCTCTTTATTGACCTGTCTTAGAATCCCATCCTAGAAGTTTCTAGCACTAATGACGTTAATTATATCGATAATGCTTATCTCGCCCTTGCATGCTCTCATTATTTCCATACTGTAATAACAGATATGTAAGTGAGCTACAAATGCATATTTAATGTAATATGTGATAACGTGATATGTCCGCCTCCGTAGTGTAATGGTCAACACGCTCGGCTACCGTTCTAGAGGTCCCGGGTTCGATTCCCAAGGTGCGTAAAATAAATATAAGTGATTTTTTCATTGTTATATTAATTCAATATTACCATGGAATGGTACCTAAAGCGGAGGGCTGATTACCTTTCCTTCATGTGTAAACGATCAAGATAATTTATCATTAGATTAAAACCAATATTTTTAGCTTTTCCACTTTTTTATTTGACCAGCGACCGGGTTTCGTCGTTACCGACATCATCAAAAAAGTGGAAAAGCTAAAAATATTGGTTTTAATCTAATAATAAATTAAAAATGCAATTCCATCACGAAGTGTCAGTGGATAATATAAATCTATCGATCAAGATAACACTGCGTTTATATGATACAGTGCCCTATGCACCATTGGGGTGCGGATAAGGGTTTATTATTATTATTATTATTATATGATAACTCTTAAACAACATTGTTGCTAACATCATTTTGAGTGTGTCCAAATACTTTTTAACAAATCTGGGTTCTCCAATTAGGAGTTATATTTTTTTTTAAATTACGTTTTAATTAAGTTAAAAAAGAATATGGAAGTCTGGTTTAAGAAGAATAAAAAAGTCTATCAAATTGTTATCTAAAATAAACTTTGAAAGAATGTGGAAATTATTTTCTTTTGACAGTAATGGTGAATGGAACAGAAAAAATGCTAATATTTCTAAATTCGCTCACTCCTTTCAAGAACATCATAAATCAAAATTCCTCAATTTTCAGCTGTGCACATTTTCGGAATGCCCAGAAAATGTACTATATCCCAGAAAAAGCAGCATATTTTTAACTTAATATTTGCCGTTAATGCTTTCAATATTCGAAACATAATATTTACCCGCTACAGGGCAGCAAGTGTTGTTTTTGCATTTTGAATAAAATGTATTGTTTAATTTTTTTTTTAAATGTAATAAATATTTTTCAAATGGAGAAAAAACCTTCACGTTTTACCTAAAAAGATCTGTTGCACAGTAAAAAGTTCAATAAGTGGCTTGATATTTATTTTTAATACATTGTATTATATTTTTGTATTAAACTTTAAAAACGTTCTCCTGAAAAAAAAGTATTTTGATTCATGACGTTCTTGAAAGGAGTGAGCAAATTGTCCTCTGTTTTCCTCTGCTACTATTTCCAACTACATTTGCCTAATAATACGTCACACAGTTCATTCACTATTCCATCCATTCGTCTTCTTATATTCAACGTCGTAATCTTACATTCTTGCGTTAAGGGTCCGCAACGTTAGTATAGTGGCTTATGCGTTTGAATATTTATTATCCAAGACGTTCTGAATAATTTCACATTATTTTTGGTATAATATAAAATGTTCGCATTATTTTCCAGAGATGGCGCCATCTGTGTCAAGTTTCTTGGTGCTAGTAGCAGTGCTGATTCTTGAATCAAATGCTGCTGTGGAGATAACTAATGCTGCATCCGAGAAGTCTTCCAAAGTATCTGCCACCAGTGACCTGAAAACTTCTTCTAGTGGTAAGATTGTAGATGTAGAAGATCAAGACTTTTCCCTTAAAGTGTAGGCAGAAAGGATGAAATGCCACAAACACTCTCCTAGCTTCCTCTTTATCAATATTTCTAGTCATAAATCAAATTTACGACATGACCAGATTTTTGGTTGTTATCGATTTGGTCATGACTAGTCTTTTTGGGTCATTTTCGTCCTGTTCTGTTTTTCATATTTATTGTAGACAGAGAGGATAGAATGCCACACACGTCTGTCCAGACACACTCTCTTAGCTTCCTCTACACCGATACATCTTCTAATATGTACATCAGACTTGTGGCAAGGCAAGATTTTAGTTTCTGATCGATTTGATCATGTCAAGTCTCCTAGGTCATCCTCGTTCTGTTCTGCCACTTTCATGTGTAGGTAGAGAGGATGGAATGCTAAATAAATTTTATTTCTCAATTCTACTACTACTACTTCTACCACAGCAGGGCCACAATTTTCTGTCCTGACACTCTCCACTTCCTTCACATCCATGCATCTAGTCATACATGCCCTCCGACTATTCTAAATCGTCTGTTCCTTAGAAACCTTAGTTTTAATATAACACGAGACATTAGTGTTAAACTTTTTCGTATTGTATTTCTGACATCATTCTGTTCAAAATACATCAAACCACTGTAACGAGTTTTCTTTTCACTTGTAGTGTACACGCCGGCTTCTGTATATGGTGCGCCGGGCACCGGATTCTATCCTAGCACTGGAGTGTACAATGGCTACAGTAACTACAACCCGGGCTATTCCAGCCTCGGTTACTCGGGCCTCGGAGGATACCAGGGCAACACTGGCTACATCGGATCCGGAGGCTACAGTGGAATAGGAACAGGATTCAGCGGAATTGGAACAGGTCACAGCGGCATCGGAACTGGTTACACCGGCTACAGCGGAATTGCCACTGGATATCGAGGACTTGGTGGATACAGCGGAATTGGAACCGGTTATAGTGGCATTGGAAATGGATACAGCGGAATTGGATCAGGTCACAGCGGAATTGGAACTGGATATAGCGGAATTGGAACTGGATACAGCGGAATTGGATCAGGTTACAGCGGCATTGGAACTGGATACAGTGGCGTCGGGGGTGGATATCATAGAGGACATACAACAGGATTTGGAGGGAATGGAGGATACGGTGGATATACGGGAAACGGAGGCCTTTCTTCGTACAGTGGATATAATAACCCCCATTATTCCGGTCAGGGAAACCTCGGGTACGGATACTATAAGGGTGGCGATGGATCCAACTATTACAATCGAGGTTTCGGCGTTTCTGGATACAGCGGAATAACACCAGGATATGTCTCAGGTTACAGAGGGTATTCGTAATCGTACTTACATGACAAATATTCATTATCTGATAAAACTGAGACAAAAGAATTGAGTCAACAACATTCTTATCAAGTATGTCATAAATATGAAATAAAAATTTATTTCATCAATCGATTCGCAAATCACATTGTTATAATATCTACATAATTTTAAATCAAATATTACTTGGTAAATACCACTATTTTATAAAATCTATTGTGATACTTGTATCGATGCATTCCAATCATTTTCAAACACCATCGAATTGGAACGCATTAAAATACAGTCACAAAAGATTTTCAAAAGAAAGAGTGGTATTTATGAAGTTAAATTAGCGTTATTTTTTTACAGTATTTTGAAATTAATTTTAATTTGAACATATGATTTAAGCTTAGTTATATAATAATGTAAATATGTAATTAGTAATTATACGAGTATATATCGTACTTAGTTTCATATAATTCCAACAAGTGATTTTTTTTAAAATTTGTACTGAATTACACGATATATAAAAATTCCTACATATTTACACTTCAATGTAGATAAAAAGAAAATATGGAATCCTGGGTATTAACAGAGGGTTACGATCTGTCATGGGCTGGTTCAAGTGAATGTTCTGAATTAGAATGACATAGTATGGGCACATAGTACCCAGGGAACATGATACTATTTTGAACCAGAAAATCGCCATGGATCTTCCTCGAAAGACATCTAGAGGAAGACCAAAGAACTCTTAGATACTGCAGAAAGGAAACATGATTCGAAAGCATGGCCTAGTTGACATTGCCCTTGACAGAAGGACCTACAACCTGAGGACGAGAGTTGACCAACATTTGGGATGGAGCCAGGAAATAGAAGATATTTCGAATAAACCCTTACTGTATAAGAAAAATAATAAACGAAGCAGTTGTTATTTTGGCTGAAGTAAGAGGTCAGAATCTTAAAACATGACTAGCAATTTTTAATCAATTTAACAGCCGGTGAAATAGTACTTATTTTGTTTAGTAGCATCATTCAAAATTTATTCCTTTCTATCGTGGATTTATGATATTTTCCATAGACCTGTTAACATTCAAAGGCTTTACTAATTTTACGTTTTTACATGAATATTTTGTACCAAATAAATATTTCTTAGAGTAAATAAATTGGTTTTTCTTTTTCCTTAATGTTTTTTGCAGAAACTTTGCGAAACATTTTATGAACTTAGTAAAATTAGCCAACTTTGTTTTTACCACTTTTTTTTATTATTAGTACACTTTAGCCTACCGGTTTCGACAAGAGCCTTGTCATCATCAGGGTTTATTTAATTCTAAAACATTAAAATACTCATAGTTAATTACATTACCTAACCAAGAACTAAATTTTAAGATTTAGTTTTTGGAAGGGAATGTAATTAACTGTGAGTATTTTAATGTATTAGAATAAATTGTTAAAACAAACCCTGATCATGACAAGGTTCTTGAAACCGATAGGTTAAAGTGTACTTATAATAAAAAAAATTTTTTTTTTTAGTTAAACAAAGTTTTAATTTAATAAAATTAGTTTTCTTTTATCGATTTATGTATTCAATGTAATGGAAGAGATATATATATATAAATATATATATATATATATATATATATATATATATATATATATATATATATATATATATATATATATATATATATATATATATATATATATATATATATATATATGTATATATATGTATATATGTATGTAATGGAAGAGATATATATATATATATAAATATATATATATATATATATATATATATATATATATATATATATATATATATATATATAAATATATATATATATATATATATATATATATATATATATATATATATATATATATATATATATATATATATATATATATATATATATATATATATATATATATATATATATATATATATATATATATATATATATATATATATATATATATATATATATATATATATATATATATATATATATATATATATATATATATATATATATATATATATATATATATATATATATATATATATATATATATATATATATATATATATATATATATATATATATATATATATATATATATATATATATATATATATATATATATATATATATATATATATATATATATGTCTGTGTGTGTGTGTGTGTGCATTTACAGTCGAGGTTAAACGTATATTAGTAACTAATATACGTTTATTATAACTAATATACGTTTAACCTCGGCTCGTAACGCATGTCTGTATTGAAAACTATAGTGCATGTTGGTCTTCGGGTCGACCAAAAATCGCACGTGTTAGACATTTTGTGTAGTTTTGAGTGTGTAAATGATGCTATGGTGGTGAAGGGTAGTATTGTTTGCATGCTGTGTTAGTGATTGTCCTGACGAAGAGACGGGTACGTCTCGAAACCGGTAGACGTAAAAATCTCGGTGAGTGGCTATATACTAATTTTATTAACATTTTTGTAAAAAAATAAATAAGTAAAAATGACTAACCACAAAGTAAATGCTTTAAATATTAATAATATTGAGAATATTAAAATATTTTTATTTATTTATTTATTTTCATAATACATAGATACATTCAATATACATATTCATTTCATATACACATTTATTATACGTATTACGGCTCTTTAGGCATGGCCTGTGTTGAGCCGAATACTAACATGGTAATACAAAGTTTATATATATATATTTTTTTAAATTTTTAATATATATATTTTTTTAATGATTAGATTATAAACATAACATACAGGAGATACAAAAATAATTTATAGTTTAAGGTTTTTCAATGTGATAATTACACCTGGACTTTAATTAATTTACTTTCTACCTTGTCCCTTCCAATGTTAAGTAACCATCGACGGACACTGTTCTTAAAGACCTGATCACTCCTGGAAATCTTAATGGTTTCGGGCAGCAAATTAAATATTTTTGGAGCAAGGAATGGTATTTGAATATTTTCTGAATTAAAAAAAAATATAAAATATCCCCATGTTAAACGTCCGCCTCCGTAGTGTGATGGTCAGCGCGCTCGCCTACCGTTCTGGAGGTCCCGGGTTCGATTCCCATAGGGGGGTCTAATAAATATAAGTGATTTTTTTACTCTAATATTTAATCAATATTACCCTGGACTGGTACCTAAAGCGGAGGGCTGATCACATTTCCATCGTGTGTTAACGATCAAGATAACACTGCGTTTATATGATGCAGTGCCCTACGCACCATTGAGGTGCGGATAAGGGTTCGAATGAACGAATGAATGCTAAATGGTAGACGTTTGAATTGTTTTAATATTACCACGAAGAAGCATTGTTTACTGGGTGTCATACAATTTTTCTTTTTATTTTGTCGATAAGGTCACAGTTCAAATAAGGAATTTGCAAATCACATAATAGATACTAATCACTCATTTCACTCTCATAAATTAAAATTATTACACCTTGTTCCATATAAAGGCCAAATTATGAATTATCTTGAAAATTTAGAAATCCAAAAAAAACTAAATTCTAATAATAATTTATTAAATAATTTATTGTTTAAAAATTCTTCACCGTGGCTTTCCATTTTTCCTCTGTTTTCAAACTCCGCCCCTTGACTCACCCTTTCCCTTTACTTTCCCCTCTCCTTATTTATAGAACAATTTTATATTTTATATTTTAGTTACTATACAGACCTGAATGATGGAAGTTTAACTTCTGAAACATGTAGTCTATAATAAAACTCAAGTGGTAAAAAACAAGTGTTTTCTCTAATCATTGTAACATGTCTTACCACAAAGTTAATGCCGAAACAATAAATAAAAGGTCACAGTTCAGTATTTCATTTGTTGAATGGTTGATGATTGTAAGCGTGTTTAGCTACCTTGCTGGAGGTCCCAGGTTCGATTCCCAGCGGGCGGGGGGTGAAAAAAAATATTAGTGGTTTTACACTCTAATATTTATTTAATATTACTCTGGACTGGTCCCTGGAGTGATCACCTTGCCTTTACGTAAGTAACGATCAAGATAACACTTCGTCAATACGTTGCAGGGCCTTAAGCACAATTTGATGCAGATGAGGGTGAGAAGGAGAACATTTTAAAATTTTACACTCTCCGTCTTCTTGTTTAACGTTTAAAAAGAATTTTATACGTTTAAAAAAAAAAGTTACTAAAATTTGTTTTTTTAATTAATATTGTGATGTTTTTTTTTTTTTTTAATTAATTATGGGCTGGATGGTTTCTGCATAACACGGTCTTATTGGTGTACAGTGACATCGAGGCATCGGTGACATTCAAATGTTTCGCTTGTAATAGTTCGTAATGGCTGTTGACAAAATGGATTCGCTAATCGTCGTTTGTGTTCTGCGAGCTTCTTCCTCAATTATACGCTATTATGGTTAGTGCTGGCGGTGATAAATACTCGCATATAGGCACTAAAACGGTTTGCCTCCCATTTAAATACAACACTTATACACCATGACTTGTGTTTTTGGATCATGGTTTAAGGACTAAACTAACTACCATAGATGAAGGAGAAATAAGCTTAATAATAAAAATGAAAATGGTATTTTCTGGCGTTTCTCATGTGTGTGATTATAATCCGGGATTCGGATCTCACATACTAATATAAGAGTTTCTGCTTAATAAAAAGCTTCTTTACATCTCACCAATAGATGTCTCTAGTGAAGTTTTAGTGATTCATGAACAAGGTTTCTAAATTGGTTCATATACATAGAACTTCCAAGAATTTGAGTAGTGTGGTTGTCAATAATGGGTAGAATTGGTGAATGTTACACGTGTGTAAAGTGATCACTCAAACCAGCCTATGACGGTCGTAAGCCCCGTAAATGCCCAGACTTCCATATTCTTCTTCATCTTTGATGAGATGTCAAAAAATAAGATGAAGAAGAATATGGAAGTCTGGGCATTTACGGGGCTTACGACGGTCATACATATGCTGGTTTAAGTGATTCTTTACATACGTGTAATATTCATCAATTCTACCCATGATTGACAACCACACTGCTCCAATTCTTCGAAACAAAGTGCTTGAATTACTAGAATTTCACTAGAGACATCTATTGGTGAGATGAAAGGAGCTTTTTTTTAAAATTATTAATGAAACACTTTTTTTTATTCCACTTCCATCACTGGAAGCTTAACTTCTATCATCAGGTCTGAATAATAACTGATTTATTTTATTATCAGACCTGACGATGAGAGTTTAGCTTTCGAAACTAGTAGTCATTAATAAACTCAAGTGGTATAAAAATTAGTGTTTACTTAATCATTTTAACATGTCTTACCACAAAGTAAATGCCGAAACAATAAATAAAGAGATTTTTTACTGAGCAGAAACTCTTTCATTTGTATGTGAGGTCCGAATATGTCAGTACGTTTTTTATTCATAAGTATCTTAAAATCTGGTGATTCTAAGAGATCTAGGTATTTATACATCATATTATCACACATAGTATATACCCTAGCACATCGTTCCGCAAAGTGTGTGCCGCGGCGCACTGGTGTACCGCGGTGATTAGTTGGTATGCCGCGGAAAAAAGTCTAGTTTTGTGAAAATAACACAATTGCTTCAAATTTTGATTGCCTGTGCTCAGTTAAGTAGGCTCACATTTCGCATTAAACATAATATGTTAAATATGTTACCATTATGTGGTAAATATGCACCTCAGAAACATCTAAATTGGTAGGTGTATCTAGAATACAAAAAGTTTGCGGAATACTGCCCTAGCACACCATTTGGTGACATCTCACTGTCTTATTGTTTGTTTTACTTTATTTTTTAAATGATATCATTATAATATTTGGTTGTGTGAATAGTAAAAGCATTTACGGGGCTGACGGAGGGCGATGGGCTGGTTTAAGTGATCACTTTACACACGTGTAACATTCACCAATTCTACCTATTATTGACAACCACACTACTCAAATTCTCGGAAGAATAGTAAAACATTTTAATTAATATTTCATTCAAGGTTTTTATTATTGTCATACAATGTTAGCGGTGGTCAGAAGCGGATTGGGTTTAGGCAACGACGGATTTGGGCAGATGATCTCCCTCGGCCCGGAAGCCTTTCTCGTCGGCCACGTACTTGGTGCGGTAGAGCTTGCCGTCATCAGAGACGAAGGAGTACTCCCCCTCCTTGACGAGCACGTAGTCCTTGCCGTCCAGCGTGGGCTTGAGGGCGCCGGACTCCGTGAACACGGTCCCGTCCCCGCTGCGGTAGCGCAGGGCGAACTGGCCCGCCTCGTCGCGCACCTCGCTCCTCTCCAACACGGGAACGTGGGCTGCTGAAGCAACACCCAACACCAGCAGAGCGACCAACAAGACCTAGAATTACAATAAATAATACTTTAGTTATAACTTCTTCTCCGTCTTAATCCTCATTGCTGAGGGTTGTGACCCTTGCAGAAGCAATGACTCTTCTCCAGTTATCCCTTGACTGCGCTGCACGTAGCGCTCCAACCACTGAGGTGCCTGCTGCTGCTTTAATTTGATCGGTCCATCGTGTGGGGATCTTCCTCTCCCTCTCTTTCCCTCCAGGCTACCGATCACAACTAGTCGTTCCAGGCTATCCTCGTTGCCACGCGCAACGTGTCCAAAGAACTGGAGAATCCGTCGGGTACAGATATTGGCCAGAGACAAGCCATCCAAGCGTAGTTCCTGGCGATAACTACTAGTTATAACTACCAACGGTATATACGGCTCCGAATGCTGGATGATGTATAGCACCTTCTAGGCAACTAGAATCCGCTGAAATGCGAATGCTCAGATGGTCAGCGAGTGTCCCTTTAGAGACAAAATAAAGAGTTCACGCATTCGTGAAAGCTTGGACGCAAAAAACATTAATAGTAAGGTAGAGGGAAGACAATTGAGATGGTATGTATGGGCATAAAGAACGTAGAGAACCCGAACATGTAGTTAACCAGGCAATAGAAATGGATCTTCCTAGAAACTTATCTAGAATAAAAACCAAGGAGCTCATGGGTGATGCAGAAAGATAACATGATTCGAAGGCATGGCCTAGGTGACGTTATCCAGGATAGAAGGACCTATGACCCGAGGGCAAGAAGAGCTGACCCCAGCAGTCTACAAGAACAATAAGCTGGGTTGTAGCCAGAAAGAAGAATTTATGTTTTGAATATTGAAAGCATTAACTTTGTGTATCTTATTGATACATTATTTTGAGAAATAAAAAGACTGTTTTTTGATCAACTCACTTTTTATTAACCAACTAGTTTCGGCAACAACCTGTTACCCTCTCCGGGGTTTAATTTATGACTATAGTCTAGACTCTAGTCTTAAATTAAACCGTGAAGAGTTGTTGCCGAAACTAGTTGGTTAGTAAAAATGTGAGTGGATAAAAAAAAGTCTTTTTATTTCTCAAAATAATGTATCAATAAGATACACAAAGTTAACGCTTTCTCAAAATAATATAGAAGAAGTTATAGCTACCAACGGTAGCCGACATAGCGCGTGTAGTTGCCAGGAGGAAATGGAAGTGGGCGGGTAATGTATCCAGACGAGATGATGGCAGGTGGGGAAGAAAAATTATGGAGTGGTGACTTATAGTGATGGGGAAATAGAAGGACGCCGAGGCTTCGCAACATTCTCGACTGGACCGGGATGAGAGGAGCGAAGGAGTTGTTCTGGACGTTGTAGGATCTTGAAGCCTTTGCCATAGTGATCTCTAGCGTTGGGGGGACCTGACACGGCACACGAAGAAGAAGAAGTGACGACCGAGAAACGTGGGCCGTCAACCAGCGAGATGGACAGATGACAGTTATAGCAAATGACAGTTATAGCATATTTGTCAACTTACCAATTTCATTTTGTGTGTGTGATGTTTTCAGCTTTCCCAAACAAAAGTGACTGATGCAATTATCTTTTGAAATCTCCGATTTATAGTTCTTTCTTCGACGTTATGAAAACAAGTTATTTTGCAAATTGAAATTTAATTTTATTATTATTGGTCGAACTAACACTCAAGGGCAGACGTTATTGAATTTTAATGAAGTTATTTGCAATTAACAAACACATTTGCTCGAATTCGCAAAACCTGTTAAAAGTTTGACCGTGTAGCAAAATGTGAATATAAAAAAATACACGTGATACAAGTGAAACATACATTTGGACATCTCAACATAGATGAAGAAAAAATGGAAGTCTAGGTATTTATTTATACACGTGCAACTTTCACTATTCTACCCACGGTTGACAACCTCGCCACTCAAATGTTTGGAACTCCCAGATGTACTCCTAGATGATAAACCCTGTAAATACCCAGTCTTCTATGTTCTTCTTCATCTTTGTTTAGATGTCAAAATGTAAAAATAACTCCTATTAGGACATATCCAAAATTTAGTTAACAGGCTTAATTTTTTTCTATCAATCACTGAATTGTCATCATACTATGATATATCAATAAATACATATGTGCACAAATTAATTTCAACAAATGGCGCTGCCATACCGATGGAAATGTTTTGAAGGACAACATTTAAAAAAATATCCTTTGTTGGTATATTAAAAACAAACAAATATAAATATATATATATATATATATATATATTGTATATATATATATATATATATATATATATATATATATATATATATGTATATATATATATATATATATATATATATATATATATATATATATATATATATATATATATATATATATATATATATATATATATATATTGTATATATATATATATATATATATATATATATATATATATATATATATATATATATATATATATATATATATATATATATATATATATATATATAAATATATATATATGTGTGTGTGTGTGTGTATTTATACACAAACACAATTTAAAAGGAAATCTGAGAGCATGTATGACTGTATGTATGGATAAGAAGGAAACTAGGAGTATATGTCAGGAGAGAAAAGTTTGGCGTTCCATCTTCTTCCTACCCCTCAAGTGAAATAGCATGTGTAGTAGTAGAAGTATATATATGTATATACAAATACATACATACATATATATTTAACCTTACAGTTTTCAAATTTCTTAATTCAATTGTAAAAACCCTTACCCAAATTATTCAATTTTATTTGAGTGAAAAGCAATGTCTTAAAAATGAACTCACTAGGGGATCAATAAATTAATTCTGTTTGCCTCAATTCACATCAAATTAAGATCGTTAAATTTTATTGTGTGAACGCTAGATTATTTTACACAGCTTAAAAGCAATAAATTACAAATTATCTTTCTATTTTCGGTTTGTTTTTTAAAAAAAAAAGGAATTTGAATCATAAGAAAAACTATCAAGAAACGTCTTCCTGATATCGCTTATCTTAGACCTATGATCGTAACATCAATTTTCCTAATTTTTATTATAGACTAACTGTATGGCCACTCATTGCTGTGGTCCAGTCTGGTTAAATAAATAAAATAAACATACTTTAATAGACGTATATTGTCACAAAATTTCATATTAAGATTGTTTTTTTAATTAAACACTTGAATATACCAATTTAATGAGTTTTATTTATATAAACGACTCGTTTCGAAAACTTACAGATGTTTTTATCTTCTGGTACAAATTAAAACTAACGAACAAAAAATATATTTAGGGGTATTTATAGGTTAATAAATATAGGGAAGGGAGGGGGGGTTAAGTAATAAGGTTTTTTGTAAAAGGAAACGTTGATAATAATTGTGACGAATTTTGAAACAGTTTATTATTAACTGACGTTTTATCTGAATTCTAATTTTTATGTATTAAAATTTATTTGTATTTGTGTTAGATGAAAACATCTGTAAGTTTTCTAAACTAGTCGTATATTTAAATAAAACTCATTAAAGTGGTACATTCAGTGTTTAATTTTTCATTCCACAAAGTTAATGCCGAATCAATAAATAATTTAATACATACACATTTTTCATCGCCTCTTTAGTCTAGTGTAGTAGATTATCGCATTTGGCTACAATGCTGGAGGTCCCGGGCTCGATTCTATCAAAAATAGTTTTGGCACATATTCATCTGTTCATCTTTACGATATTGAAGAGCTTGTGGAAGGGCACAGTCAATAGCTGACCACCGAAGGGCTTACGGAGTTGCATCGCGTTTCACAGCAAGAAGTTATGGAGAAGAGCTTGTTTAAAGAGGAGGTGGAAGTGGCAGAGCAGCAATCTTCTAGCAGAATGAGAAAAATGCTGAAAGCATGAGAAACTGTTGCATCTCACAATAAAAAGCATCATCATAAAAAGAAGGTGGCTATTTCTCGTAAAAAATATTCGATGATAATTCCAAAACAAATGCCTTTAAGCATCGGCAAAAACAAATGTCTTCAGACAGTTTTCAAGTTTAAAAGGATTAATTCTTTGTCATAAATTAATATTTTTTTTCACGTTTTTTTTTCAAATCCAAATTGTATTCCAAGTCACCCTCCTTAACAATTTTTTTAAATAATTTTATTTTAATAAAAAACTATATTTTAAAAAATTAGTATTCTTTCGGCATGGAACGCATTTTTGTATTTTACATTGATTTAATAATAATACATAATAAAACCCTTATCCGCACCCCAATGGTGCATAGGGCACTGCGTCATATAAACGCAGTGTTATCTTGATCGTTTACACATGAAGGAAAGGTGATCAGCCCTCCGCTCCAGGTACCAGTCCAGGGTAATATTGAATAAATATGACAGTAAAAAATCACTTATATTTATTTTACCCCCCTTGGGAATCGAACCCGGGACCTCCAGAACGGTAGCCAAACGTGCTGACCAATAGAGGCGAAAAAAATGATTTAAATGGAATAAAATGTTTTGCTTAACGAGTAAGATTCTGGAACGAAGTATGCTCGTTATGAGGGGTTCTACTGTATATATAAGTTCCGTCAGCTAAAAATTTTAAAAAATATATGGTACCTACATAATTCAGCTCATAAAATATTAGAGAATAGATGTTAGATAAAATATAATCTGTGACAATAGTGCGATTACATTTATTAATATATTATCAGCAATGTCAAAAAATGAGATATAAATTAATGAGGTTAATATAAGAGTTTCTGCTTAATAAAAAGCTTCTTTACATCTCACCAATAGATGTCTCTAGTGAAGTTCTAGTGATTCATGAACAAGGTTTCTAAATTGGTTCATATATATAGAACTTCCAAGAATTTGAGTACTGTGGTTGTCAATAATGGGTAGAATTGGTGAATGTTACACGTGTGTAAAGTGATCACTTTAACCAGCCTATGACGGTCGTCAGCCCCGTAAATGCCCAGACTACCATATTCTTCTTCATCTTTGAAGAGATGTCAAAAATAAAATAATATGAAAATAACTCCTGTAATTGGAGATAATCCAGATTTTGTGAACAAGTATTTGGACACACTCAAAATGAGGTATTTAACCATGAGACGACATAAACATGTTGTGTAAGTACCTACCATAATCTTCTTCTTTCTTCATCTTGTTGTAGGCCTTGTGGCCTGTATTTAGGAGGATCAGCCTCCTGCGATGTCGATCACCAGAGTCACAACCCTCAGTAATGATGAATAATATGGAAAATGAGAAGAGATTAGGTGGAATAGCTGTCCTTCATCTTGATATCAGTCAACAATTGTCTCCCTACTCTTGCTCTTTGGAGCACATCTGAGTTGCTGATCACATCGGCCCATGGGATGTGTATCATTCTACGATGAACCACATTTGGAATACCTCTAGGACCTAAGGGTCACAACCCTCAGTAATAAGGAGTAAGACGTAGAAGAAGAAGAAAACGATTTCAGTGCACCATTCACCCTGTTCCCAGCAATTTATTCGTCAATATTTAAAAAACATACCTCACAGGTATTGAATGTTTCATAATTTTTTTTTTTGAAGTTCATTCGTTTGTAATGGGCCCTTGGGAGTATTTTCATCAATATTTCCATCTCTAGAAAACATGCCAAACAGATATTTAATATTTAATATATCTTTTTATGGAAGTTTCCTTCGTAATGAGTCCTTGGGAGTATTTTGATATCTTCTTTAATATTTCCATCCCTAGAAAAGCTTCCCACATATTTAATATTTAATAATTCTTTTTTATGGAAGATCATTCGTTTGTAATGAGGCCGCGGGAGTTTATTACAACGTCCCAGGCAGTAATGACGTCATAGTAGGCGTTTAACGATCACGTGCATACATCCCCTATTATTGGCCGTAAGCAATCATCCCCTCTGACGTCATTAACGAGGGACGGAGGCAAACAAGTGACAGGCCTATGTCACGTGGGTACAAATGAATTCTCCAACCATTTTTTTGCCATACAAATAAACGTCTACAGTGTTTAAGAAGGTATTTATCGGATTTAAATTCGGTAAGGGTTGAATATGTTTTAACATTTTTTATTTCAGTTTTACTTGGTAAATATCACTATTTTTTTTATCTGTTGTGACACGTATTTCTTTGCACAGTTTGCTAAATATACTCTCTTAGTCGTTCTATCGTCGTCCATTTGCACCATATGTTGAAACCCCCTAAAATAACATTTTAAATCTTTATCTCTAACTTAACCATAACATTTTTTTTATAAAAAAAAATTCAATTTTTTAGTACTAAATTCATGTACCATTTTTTTTTTTTTTGAAATTTTACTTCGTAAATACCACTTTTTCTTAAAAATCTGTTGTAAGACGCGTTTCGATACATTTCACATCATTTTCAAACACCGTATGTGAAACTAAGTCTAAATTTTAGATTTGTGTCCTTGGGAAGTTGAAGGATGCATGGGGGTAGGAGCTGTTTATTATTTTTACTTTTTAATTCATTATTTATATTTTTTCATGGAAACATAGACAATAGGGGGGTTAATAAATAAACAATAATATAAAAGACACACCTTCATTTTCTAACAATTTTTAAAAAATGAATAGGGCTCTTCCCTGATCCTTGTTTTGAATTTTCTAATTAATTGATTAAAACAAGTAGGACTATAATTAAAAATTGGTATACATTACCCCAAAGTGACTGCCGAATCAATTAATGAAATTATATTATAATACCCTGAAATATATGAGTATTACTGGCTTATTTTATGGACATGTACAAAAAAAGTCTTTCTCGAAAAACAAGAGCTCAGTCTCTTCTTTTGGAGAGACTCAGCGCAACTAAAATGTAGAAATGTTTAGAAATTTTATTAAATTAAAAAATATATATTTATTTTAAATAAATAAACAGTAATAAAAAAGACGCACTTTAATTATAAAAAAAACTACATTCATACCAAAATGTTATTACTATAGAATTTTAATGTTGTTTTTAAATCCTTTTTGGAGGGGTGGAACGTCCGCCTCAGAAAACATCGTAATAGCCACTCGATTCATTGGAAAAACATTTTACGAAAACAAGAATATTTCACAATAGTACTTATAATGTCGAAACACGTGTTGAGAGCCGAGCACATTTGTTGTCTGCAGTGATAGAATAACAGTGTTTCACTTATATGTCATGTTTATGGCTTAAATTATTTGTAAAAAACCCTTTTTTTTAACTTTCTTAGTCGTCATAATATTTGTGATAAAAATTCTCTGGCGTTATCAGTGCGATTTATCCGACGAATGATCTATTTTTCGGTAGTAGAGTACGGATTCACTGATGCGGATCTTCTAAATGAACGGATTTGATTCACCCACCCCTAATCTCAACAATATCTGAGATATCTCTACATGAGAGAGTACGGCTATTATCCTTGGTTCTACCCGACCGAGTTCATCCAGGGTGTGCTTGGCTACAATAGTTTAGAGACTGGAAGGTATGTGTATTTGATTACGCATTTTTATCAATTGTTGCGTGGTATGATCGATATTTCTGAAACTATCCGGAGCATTGGGTATGTTCCCGATAATTACCTAAGACAGCGTCAGCATAGATTGTTTCCCATTCCTATATACAGGACCAACCTGCCGATGGTTATGCCTGTAGGAATAGTTACAACTGTGTTACACAATATCACATTGGAAATTGATCTGTTCCGTGTGTCTGAGAGAGTTTCCAACAACGGGATTCTTCTACATCTTAAACGAGAGTCTTCTTGCTTTCTTTTTAATGTATTCGCCTTAAGTATGTTGTTTGTAATGTATATATTATTTTTTGAATAAATTAAAATTGAAATTGAATACTTTGTGATATCATACTCTAAAAAAAACATTTTCAAGTGTAAAATATCAATTTTGATGTTAGTAGTGTCTCGTCGTGTCACGCTGTATCTATAAAATATTATGCTGTTTTATATGTATTTTTTTTAAGACGGGGGAGGCAGCTAAGACGATCCTGGAATACCTTGCAAGAAAATAGACTGGCCCGAATTTCTCTTCAAGAGAACCCAGTCGGAAGAAGACCACCTGGAAGACCTCCAAAGTGATGGCGTGACAGCTGCCAGTCCACGTCACAAGAGACGGATAACGAAACAGACAGATTCGAGGATCAATGAAAAGAAAGAAGAAGAAGAATTTTGTAAGTGAAACCTCACTGCCTACAATTTTAGTCTGATAAACATATCGTTGTCATACAGGAGAAAGTGACCAAGTGCATTTTTTACAAAAACGTGATCATTGACTATTTGATATCTTAGTAGCTTAATATTGCCCTGAAAAAATACAACTTGGAATTATGTATAATAAATTGACTCAACATTTTGAGTGTGTTCAAATACTTGTTCACAAAATCTGGATTATCTTCAATTACAGGAGTTATTTTTATATCATTTTTTGACATCTCATCAAAGATGAAGAAGAATATAGAAGTCTGGGCATTTAAGGGGCTGACGACCGTCATAGGCTGGTTTAAGTGATCACTTTATGCATGTGAAACATTCACCAATTCTACCCATTATTGATAACCACACTACTCAAATTCTTGGAAGTTCTATATATATGAACTAATTTTGAAACATTATTCTTGAATCACTAGAACTTCACTAGAGACATCTAATGGTGAGATGAAAATTACACGTGTGTAAAGTGATCACTTAAACCAGCCCATGACGGTCGTCAGCCCTGTAAATGCCCAGACTTCCAAATTCTTCTTCATCTTTGATGAGATGTCAAAATATATATTGACTCATTAAAATGACTAACTGCACTGATGTTTATTTTCTTGCCAAGCAAAAGTGACTTAAATGGCCCTCCTGAACATTTTACGTGTTGTTAGTTGGTCACTTTCTCCTGTACAACTACGATATATTAATTTGAGTGTTACATGTAACGAAATTTTAATATTTTAATTGAAATGGATTGAATAATTATTGTTGTACAGCACCAATTAATGTGACAATCCTGTACAGAGGATGCAGTAATTAAAGGATTCAACAAACCTCTCCAATGGACAATTGGTCCAGTTTTAGTTCAGACACATCCTTGTCCAGTCGACATTCCCTAAGGATATTTGTCAGTACAGGGGATTCAATATGAAAAAACTTAATACGTTGAATACTAGCTATACAGGAAATATCAATTATATATTATTTTTATTGATTACTTCGGCGCTAAAAGGTATGAATAAACTTTGTCATTTTTCTGTTAACTACTTTTTTTAATTTTTTTAATTTTTTTTTAATTCCTGTAATATATTATTTTATATCTTATGACTGAATCATAATTGTAAAATAACAAAATGACACATTTTGTCATCTCAACAAACACGAAGAAAATTTAAAAAAGGTCTGGGTATTTACTGGATTTACGACCCGTCATGGACTGGTTGAGTTATCACTTTATACACGTGTAACCCATACACACCTAAAACGTTTTGAGTAAAATTGTATTGTTTTTTTGTGTTTTGGGAACTTAACCTCACTTTAAAACAAATTTCTAAATTTTGACTTCATAATTTTTTTTTTTGGATATTGTATTTTTTAATTTAATTTACAAAAAACCTTTTATAAACAATCACGAGATGCTGACAAAATGGCAATTTTCAAAACGCTAAAACTGTATTTAAAATTTGAAATAACATGAAAATTATGTTTGTACACACTATTCTCTTTGTGTGTAGCATTCACGCGTGGCTCGTGTTTATACTCGCTCTGAGACAAATGAGTATAAACATGAGTCGTCGAGGGGACTATTTCTACGTCACTAAATTTTATTTATTTTTGTTATCTACTTTTTTTAAAGCGAATATACATTAGATAAAAATAAAACAAATAAGACTTCTTAACTTGTGTTTTCATTTAATAATTAAAAAAATATATGAAAATATGTAATAATAATACATTTCAGTGTTGACATCCGAAAATTATGACGGCGTCTGTGCCCTCTCCGCTTGTGAAGTGATGGAATTGCTGGATAAGAAACTAGCCCAAGGAGACCAACCCCCCGCGGACGACAGGATGCACCCTAACTCTGTTGACCAAATAGAAAATGGCGGCTTCCGGCTCCGGATGCTGGAGAGGAGACTGAGAGCGATGGAGCAACCAGGTGAGTTCTCACTAGCAAAATAATCCATCATCACTTTTTTTTAATTAGATGCCTTGGAAAATTCTCCTTGCCTATATGTACAAGGACTTATAGTATATTTAGTTTATATTTCTTAAAAATGATAGTGGATGCGTTTAGTTAATATAAAAATCATAAGGTTAATCCCTAAAAATAATACAATAGACACAATGGATTCAATATCTTATACCAATCAAGATTTGACTTTCAAAATCCGCCAGATCCATGTAAGTCGATTTTCCAAAAAATGACAAATTCTCCGGGTAACATTTATGTTTAAAAGATTTTTCTATCTTTAGATAAAATATTATGAAATAGAGAATTTTAACATTTTTTAAGTTTTTTTTTATTAAGTTTAAAAAAACACGAGACACAAATCGATAATGATGTCATCTTAATTTTTGACCTATCCCCGCTCTCTGATTGGCCGATATGGGTCAGAAGGCAAGTTCCATAAATATAGCGGAATTCGAATAACATCGCTGTTTTTAAGTATGTTAAGCAGGGTTTTCAAGTATATAAATATTTTAAACAATAAAACACACAATTAGCATTCCGATAGTATTTATTTTAAAATCTTATAAAATTAGATCTGGCGCATTTTGAAAGTAGGCCACACATTTAGTTTATGTGTCTTAAAAATGAAAGTGGATGTGTATAGTTAATAATAAACCCATAAGATTGATCCCTAAAAACAATACAATAGATACAATGGATTCAATATATTATACCAATCAAATTTTTATTTGTCACATAGCTCATTTATTCGTCTTATTCGTCTTGTCATATTTTCTAAAAAAGACACCACTATATCTGATAGATCTTTATGTTCTAATGCCTCATCAATTTATGTCAACTGCATACCTTCTTTTGCATTTTCTGTTTCCAATTTAAATCTATCTTCTTCAAAAATTGAACTAATACACTAAACGAGGGACATCTTGTGATGACATCTCATCACATTCACAAAATAAGTTCTGTATAATTTGACATCATTGCAAAATATCCTCTAGAACAGTGGTCGGCAAACTTATTAGCTAAAGAGACAAATAATATGAACAAAAAATGTTTTTTTTTTTTATGACAAATATTTATTTAAACTTCATGAACAGAAAATAAATAAGTACATTAGCGGGGTTATTGCTAAAAAGCAATTTTTTCCAACCAACCAAATATGAACAGAAATAGACTTTTTATATTTTATATGAAAAAAATGGGACAAATAGTAGTGCAAAAGGCTCATTTCTTTTTCTATGAAAAATATAAAGAGAAAAATACTGTTTTGAATATTGAAAGCATTAACTTTGGATCATATTGATATATTATTTTGAGAAATAAAATGATTTGGTTTTTGATCCACTCACATTTTTATTAACAACCAACTAGTTTCGGCAACAGGTTGTTGCCGAAACTAGTTGGTTGTTAATAAAAATATGAGTGGACCAAAAAACAAAATCTATTTATTTCTCATTATAATATAGAAAAAGACTCTTCACAGGAAAAATATTTGTATAGCTTTGTTTTCTCAGATGAATAATTGACAGAACAGTTAATTTATTTTCCAACATACACAAAAATGCCATTGACAATTACAATGTTCACATGCATATTTTTCCATATTTGAGATCTCAACAAAGATGGAGAAGAATATGGAAGTCTGAGTATTTATGGGGCTTATGACCTGTCATAGGCTGGTTAGTTAATCACTTTACACAGGTGTATCATTCACCATTCTACCCATGATCGAAACTTCTATGTATATATTGATCACTCTCATGACACAGTACATTTGAGTTCAAGACAGGCATTTATATTGCATTTAAAATAGCTTTTACATAGCACAGACGTTTTTATTTGCGTTTTGTGATGGGAAATCTAGATTTGTGAACAAGTGTTTGGACATACTCAAAATATTGTGTATATTATTTACATAGTTCAAAGTCTATGAAAATAATGTTTTATCGCACTTAGATGATAAAATGGGAAAAAATATACGCGTTATCATAGAAAATTCTAAAATTCATTAAAATTGAGAATATAAGATATGACTTATTATAAACACACATGAAAGTGATGAAAGAGTATGTTATCAATAGATAAGATACCAATTTAATATTTTGATAACGATGCTTCCATATTCCTAGGTAATTCCCATATACTTTTTATCTTTTTTTCATTGTTATAATTTTTTGCTGGAATTTATTCAAATCTTTATATTTTTCTCAATTTTTTGTCGATTTTGGTCCCGTTGTTAGTGTCCTAGACTCTGAGTCAACTAACAAAAATATTATGATTTTAGTTTTGTTCTAATAAATACATATTTTTTGGTACAAATCAAAAATGCAAATCTTATTTAATATAATGAAATAACAACTACAATATATAGTTTTTTCTACTTTTATTTTATTCGACCGATGACCGGGTTAAAGCTGATTTAGTTTATATGCATATAAACTATATTAATATATATATATATATATATATATATATATATATATATATATATATATATATATATATATATATATATATATATATATATATATATATATATATATATATATATATATATATATATACATATATATATATATATATATATATATATATATATATATATATATATATATATATTATATATATATATATATATATATATATATA
The DNA here is from genome assembly GCF_059751285.1 of Brachycentrus maculatus. Classification (NCBI taxonomy): domain Eukaryota; kingdom Metazoa; phylum Arthropoda; class Insecta; order Trichoptera; family Brachycentridae; genus Brachycentrus; species Brachycentrus maculatus. The sequence goes on from NW_028281239.1 coordinate 109,625, forward strand.
TTATATATATATCTGTCTATATATATATATATATATATATATATATATATATATATATATATATATATATATATATTTATATATATATATATATATATATATATATATATATATATATATATATATATATATATATATATATATATATATATATATATATATATATTTATATATATATATATATATATATATATATATATATATATATATTTATATAAATATATATATATATATATATATTTATATATATATATGTATATATATATATATATATATATATATATATATATATATATATATATATATATATATATATATATATATATATATATATATATATATATATATATATATATATATATATATATATATATTTAACCTTCTTCTTTATGTCCACCTCCGCACTATAGTGATTAGCACATTTGACCACTATACTGGGGGCACCGGGTTCAATTCCCATGGGGGTAAAAATAAATATATTTCATTCCACTATATTATTTATATAATTTTTCTCTGGACTGGAACCTGAAACGCAGGACAGATCATCTTGCCTTTATATAATAATCTTTCGAATATTCATTGCGTCATTGATGCAGTGCCCTATGCACCATAGGTTGCGAATAAGGGTCGATATAAGTGCATGTATTATTTGTATTTATCAGATTTCGCTTTCAGTGTGGAGTCTCACTCGCCAGAGGGAACGATGGAGAAAGTGCAAACTGGGATACTGTCGATGCGACCAGGAGACACTGGGGGTGTCCTGCTGGAGGTCCGATCTCACCTATCTTCCCACATCTCAACTCATCCCTTTTGACGTGGTGCAAATGTAAGCCAATTGATAATACCCTTAAAATTTCATACAATCTGCATGAAAGAACTGATGCCCAACAAACGACCGAATGCCAACATATTTCAAGACTTTGGTCCCGCTCATTCCGCTCCCTACAAATATCCAACTTATCCTAGCGAGCAGGAACCCAATTATTTACAACCATTTACTTACTTTTTTAAAAAATCACGTACCTAATCAATTTATAGTCAAATTATAAGCTTTACGTGATTTATAATTCAATAATTTTATTTATTTTATAAAATTAAACAACTTCGTTTTAACCACTTTTTATTTTATGTACACTTTAATCCACCGGTTTCGGAAGAGCCTTGTCATCATCAGGGTTCATTAAATTCTAAAACATTAAAAACATTAAAATATTCATAATTAATTACTTTCCCTTACCAAAAACTAAATCTTAAATGTTATTGTGTATTGCGTAGCAATAACTACTAATGGAATTACACAAAAAACAAAGAAAAAAGTACCAATAATGAAGTAAAAGTAATAATAAAAAGTACTCATAATATAGTTAAAGTGTACTTATAATAAAAAAGTGGTTAAAACAAAGCTGTTCAATTTTATAAGGTTCATAAAATGTGCCACAAAGTATCTGCGAAAAACATTTTAAAAATCTTATTTTACTTGACTTTGGCTAAAATATTAAATTCTATAAGCAACGCCATTGTATAAAAGAAAAATGAAAAAACTAAAAGTTTATTTTTACTTAGATAATCGCACCATAATAATGAACGAAGAATGAAATGTTCAGAGTGGATTTATGTATGAAAACGTTTGTAAGGAGAATCAATCAACTGGCAGTACACAGCAGAGCCTGGTTCCATCCCTAAAGTATGGAAGTAAAGCATAGAGTTTTTAAAAGAAGGATAAAAGTTAACTGAAAGCTGTTGAAATACGATATCTCTAACGAAAGTACAGCAAAACGTTTTGTGACAGATGCTCGATTGGTGAATTAGGGAAAAAATGTAAGGCTGAGATAAGCATGGTAGATAAAATTCAAAAAGGTGTGTGAAACGGTGTGGGCATCTGAAACGAATGAGTTATTGGAATGTAGTTAGCAAAAGAAACGTGGAAAGACCGAAGAAAACGTATCATGATCATGTATTTCAAATACTTGAAAGTGGTCAGTTCAAGAGTCGGAATAATCAATTAGTATGTATGAAGAGATGCATGAATATTGAAGAGGCAAAGGTCGTTTGCAAAGACAGATGTGTTTATATTTATATGTGTATATTTAAAACTCTTCATATCTCATTATTTATTACTTATTAATATTAGTAGCAAAGTCATAAAACATGTTTTCTCTCTACTAGAGACCTCGGTGTCAACCGGTTGACGACATTACATAAAGACTCCCTCAGGGGTCTAACGAACTTGGTGGATTTGGACCTATTCGACAACAATGTGGACTATTTGCCGCAGGCTGTCTTCGACAGCTTGAGGAATTTGAAGAACTTGTATGTACACATCGCTCACTCCTTTCAACAACGTCATATATAAAAAAAAACTTGATATTTCAGGAGATCGTTTTCAATGTTTAAGAATATAATAAAATGTATTAAAAATAAATATCAAGCCACTTTTTGAACTTTTTACTGTGCAACAGATCTTTTTAGGTAAAACCTGAAGGTTTTTTCTCCATTTGAAAAATATTTAGTATATTTAAAAAAATAATTAAACGATACATTTTCTTCAAAATGCAGAAACAATATTTTCTGCCCTGTAGCGGGTAAATATTAAGTTAAAATATGCTGCTTTCGCTAGGATATAATTCATTTTCTGGGCATTCCGAAAACATAGACATCTGATATATGACGTTGTTGAAAGGAGTGAGCGACATATTACATATGCACCTATTTTTAACTAGAGTGTGATGCTTCGCATAACGTATTTTATTCGTTCCAGGAGCAAGTTCGTTATGAGAAACGCATTTTCATTCATATGTCATCAATACATGCTAAAAAAATCTTTTGTATCATAATATAGTTCAGTTACAAAAAATCCCCTTTCTGCGTTTTTTGGAAGCTACAAAGTGTTTTTTTGGAAGCTATAAAGAGAAACCTTTATGTTTTTATTATTTATACAAATATATCAATTTCATACTATTCCTGTGAGTCAAACGGATCATTATTAGAAATTGGTATCAAATTATGGTAAAGTGGGTTCGAACCGAGAAACTCTGACTTTAGAGTCCGCAAAACTAATCACGGGACCACAACCCGATACACTGTTGATGTATGTACTTCATTCTATATACTTGGTAAATTCCGTATTAATATTTTTTATAAATATCTCAAACATATATAAAGAAAAATATGGAAATATTAGCATTTACAGCCTATACATTGTGTAACATTCATTATTTTAAAAGGCTGCAAAAAAATAAGTTTGTGAAAATTGAATATGTGTATTCAGGCGTGTTATAATATGTTAAATAATTACAAACATTGCATAAAGGTCTCTGCTAAAAAAAAAAAAACAAAATTTAACAATAGATTTTACTGAAGAACTCGTAAGATGTTTCCAATTTAAGCATTAATATATTATCTGAAGTTTGAGTAGTGTGGTTGTCAATCATGGGTCAAATGGTGAATGTTATACGTGGATAAAATGATGAAAATAAAAAATTCCATGTTTTTTCATGTATCTTTGAGATATCAATTTATTTATAACCATTAATTTATAGGAGGCTTCAACAAAATTATTTAGAGGAGGTTTCCGATCATCTCCTACGCGGATTGACCAGTTTGAGGATACTGGATATGTCCCGGAACAAGTTGTTACAGCTTCCCTCACTGTTCTTCCTAAACAATCCATTCCTAGACAGCATCGATGTATCGGATAACAACATATCCTTCCTTCCTCCTGATCTGCTGGTCGGCGCAGAGAGACTTTCTCAACTGGACATATCGAAAAACGCCATTTCCACCATCGAAATAAGGACATTCGCAAATTTAAAATACCTGAAGGTCTTGAAGCTCGCTGAAAACAATATATCGATCTTTTCAGAGGGTATTTTTCATGATTTAGAAAATTTGGAAGTTCTGATACTGCGGAAAAATAAATTGCGTTATCTGACCAACGGCTTGTTCAAGAGATTGAAATATCTTCTGTTCTTGGATATATCATCAAATCGTCTGAAAGAAGTATGTATAATACCATCATTTTTATATTATTTATTGATTCGGCATTAACTTTGTGGAATGACATGATTATTTTAATTAAATTAAACACTTCAATAATCCACTGAATTGAGTTTTATTTTTATTTACGACTAGTTTCGAAAACGACAGTTGTTTTCATCTTCTGGTACAAATTAAAATAATTAAACAGTTTAATAAAACAAAAATAAAACTCAATTCAGTGGATTATTTAAGTGTTTAATTTAATTTAAAAAAAAACATCATTTTTATGTTTTGTATATCAAAAGCATTGTTAACCTTATCATTCATCGTTCACTTTGTGTAAAAGTGGTATTACACAAAGTGAACGATGAATGATAAGGAAAGTGTAACCATCATTTTTAATTATTTATTTAATACATAATTACAAAGTTACAAAAGAATATTATAATTTAATTCATTTGCTAGACATTTCTTCTTTTAACATATTTTAATACTAGTTACGCTGTTCCTCTCCAAAAAAGAGATTATGCTGTTAATTATTTTCAAATGTCAAATCGTAATAATTTTACTTTAATGACACTATGATGGAATGATTTTTCAAAACCGGTAGTCAAGAATAAGTTAGAATAAAATATTTAAAGCAATTTTAAATTAAGTAATAATAAAATATTAATAGTGATTTTAAAACAAAGTTACATTTTAATTATAAAATGGAAAATCGCAAAGTTAGTACTTCAAATATAAATTGTATTCAAGAATAATTGTTTTTAAAAGTGGTATTACTCAAAGCGAAAAATGGATTATAAGGAGAGTGTTTTATTACCATACCACAAACTTATAAATGCTTTAAATATTTAAAAAAACATATATTTTTTATTGTTTTAGCTTAAGGGAAACGAATTTGAGCACCAGAAAAGCTTGCGACAGTTGAATTTAGACAAGAATCTCATATCGTTCATTCCCGATAACCTGTTTTGGAACTGTTCAAACCTGGAGACACTCTTCCTTGCGTCAAACAGGATCGAATATCTAAACATAACAGCTTTTCAAGGAAACGAAAAACTCAAAGTCCTGATTCTGACTAATAATATGATCAAAGAAATTCATCACAAAGTATTCGCCTTTCTGCCAAACCTAACAACCTTGTAAGAGAATTTGTTTTCATCTAATTATTATTTTGATAGATGTTCGAATGATTATATAAGGGAAGAATGCAAGGCTGAGATGAGTATTATCGATGTGCATTTGCAACATTTTAGGTGTGTCCAAATACTTGTTCACAAATCTCAGTTATCTTCAATTAGGAGTTATTTTAATTTTTTTTAATTAATGTTTTACTTAGTAAATACCACTATTTCTTAAATCTACTGTGACACGTGTTTCGATGCATTCCGCACCATTTTCAAACACCGTATGCGGATGCGAAAGTAAAACATTAATAAAAAATTAAAAGATTTTTCCACAAAGTGACTGCCGATTTTTTATTTTAAATGGTAACATCGCAACATAGATAAAGAAGAATATGGAAGTCTGACAATGGTACGAATCATATATGTATATAATTAGGACCTCACATACAATCTTTCAAAAGTGTTTCTTCTCAATTAAAAGCTTCTTTCATCTCACCAATAGATGTATCTAGTGAAATTCTAATGATGCAAGCACTGTGGTTGTCTCAGGAATCTCACTTAAAATATAAGAGTTTTTGCTAAATAAAAAAGCTTTTTCATCTCACCAATGGATGTTTCTAGTGAAAATTCTAGTGATTTATGTAAAATGCTTTGAAATTTGATCATAGGTATATTTAGAAGTTCCAAGAATTTAAGTAGTGTGGTTGTCAATCATGGGTGGAATTGGTTAATGGTACACGTGTGTAAAGTGATCGATTAATTGATTGAGATGTCAAAAAAATAATGTGTGCATCATGTTATGAAATCCGAGAGAAATTGCCTAAATCAATATAAGGTATATCGAACTGACGCAAGTCGCAAGAAAATTAATATTTTCATTTTATTAAGCGAATTGATATTATTTCTTTACGCCAACCTGCACCCTATTCGAAGTCTCAGAAAAACGTCCAAAACATCTCTGTTCAAAATAAACCGCAAATGTCCGTCAAACAAACCACCCCTTATAGATACCCACCCTATACTGATATTACTTCCTGTTTTCCATTTTATATCTGCATGTTTCAGACACATCTGTATTTTATTAGTAAAAAAATATTATAATTTAATTCATAAGCTAGACATTTCTACTTTTAACATATCTTAACTCTCTCCAAAAAATAAGAGACTGTGCTCTTGTACTTGGAGAGGGACTTACAATCATTGTTAATTATTTTTACCTATGAATGAAATAATATTTTTTTCCTTTGTATTTTGTGTTGTTTTCTATTGATAGGTCGCTCACTCCTTTCAACAACAACACACATCAAAAATCGTTAATTTTCAGTCTTGCATGTTTTCGGAATGCCCAGAAAATGTACTATATTCCAGCGAAAGCGGCATATTTTTAACGTAATATTTACCCGCTACAGGGCAGAAAGTGTTGTTTTTGCATTTTGAAGAAATGGTATTGTTTAATTATTTTTTTTTAAATATACTAAATATTTTTCAAATGGAGAAAAAATATTCAGGTTTTATCCAAAAAGATCTGCTGCATAGTAAAAAGTTCAATTGATATTAATTTTTAATACATTTCATTATATTTTTAGACATTAAAAACGATCTCCGGAAAATATTTTTTTTTTAAATATGGTATAACGTTGTTGAAAGGAGTGAGCGATATGTCAAATGTAAATACGATCCAATCGTCCTATTAATAAATAACGATTATCCTTCAAAACGCGAGGACTTTGCTAAGATAAATTACTGAAGAAATTATACCTAAGACAGAGATTAGAATATTTGTACACTTTTGTTTTAAATTTGTTTAAATATTTCAGACACCTGGATAGAAACAGGATGCCCTCAATACCTTCCCGCGCCTTGGATTATTTACCAAGTCTGAGTTTTATCAAATTAGCCGGAAATCCGTGGAATTGCGACTGTCATTCTCTTTATATATCAGCGTAAGTTTTATATATAAGCATATATATTTTTACTTCTTAAAAATTTATGATTGTCATTTTCAAAAGTCTCTTAAAATCCATAAATATATGATTCTCGTTTCAAATCAGCGTTTCATATTTTTTTTCAAATTCACTTAAATATGTATATAATGTAAAATAATTTAATGAATTCACAACATATTTGTTCATTTATTACATTTAAATTATTACTAATTGCCTTTTTAATTTCTAATATATTTCACACATGCAACAGAGAACTAAAATTAGATTACTTAGAAATATTAGAAATTAAAAAGAAACTTACTGAAAATAATTTAAAAGTACATAGTTAATACACAAATAAACGACTTTTCCAAAAGTATATTATTAAATATGTTTCCAATCACTCAAAATCCCTGATCCCTTTTGACTGTGACTGCCAATCAATACAAAATAAATAAAGCCAATTGAAATCTACCCAAGCTCCTTTGCCTAACCGTCAAATTATTTTGAATATGGTTAAGTAGATGGTGTTTTAGTATTAAACAGTCTTGATAAAAAAGCGGTTAGCTTCGAAACCGGTAGACATTATAATTAAGATATTATAAAATATTAATAGTGATTTTAAAACATGGTTATATTTAAATTATAAAATGGAAAATCACAAAGTTAGTGCTTCAAATATGAATAATTATTTATTATCTCCTGACATATTGAGAACAAATAAATATCTGGATCTGATACTACATGACACGAACAACACATACCATTTATTTTTTTGTATTCAAGAACCAATTTGCCGTTAGTAATATCTGTAGGAAGAACAATTGATCGTCGAATAGCCTGTCATGATAAAGGAATCTATTTCATACGGCTATTTCTAAATTTAGACAATTCTTCGCTTAAAATGTATTTTCTGGTTATTTTTGTGTACGAATATTACAAAAACTTACAACATTTTAAGAGTGTCCTAATACTTGTTCACAAAATCTGGATTATCTCCAATTACAGGAATTATTTTCATATTATTTTTTGACAGCTCATCAAAGATGAAGAAGAATATGGAAGTCTGGGCGTTTACGGGGATGACGACCGTCATAGTCTGGTTTAAGTGATCACTTTACACACGTGCAACATTCACCAGTTCTACCCATTATTGACAACCACACTACTCAACAACAGTAACATGTAAAAAACAAAACCTTAAAAGAATATACATTAAACAAGCCAATTAAAGTTAACCACAGAAACATAAAGATTATTACAAAATATTTAGTGTAGAGATGTGCTCGTCTCTTCGTCAGGACAATCACTACAACAGTATGCAAACAATACCATCCGTCGCCGCCATAGCACTATTCACTTCATCATATCATATTAATTAATATTCTATAATTGACGTCCCAATTTTTGTACTTACGATTAAACATACATTACGTAAATGAAACTGAATAATTAATGGTAAATATAATTATTTTGAAAATCCCCTAACAATGCGAAATAATTGTTTCAGAGTGTATAAGAATAAATATAGAGTCCTACAAAATAAACACCAAGTCAATAATAATAAAAAATATATATATTGAGATATTTTTTATTATTATTGACTTGACTTGGATTTTCAAAATAAAATTATTTTGAAAATCCCCAAACAATGCAAAATAGTTGTTACAGAGTGTACAAGTATGAATATATAGAGTCCTACAAAATAAACGCCAAGTCAATAAAAATTAAAAAATATCTATATTGAGGATACCAAAAAAAAGTGGAAAATTTTTTCAGTTGGCTCAGGCTGAACGAGGCGAAGGTCTGGGACTTCGCGCCCCAGTGCGTGGCGCCCTGGAGCGTGGAGGGCCGCGCCCTGAGCGCTCTGCGCTTTCCGGACCTGTGCACGGGCCAGTGGGCCAGCATGGTCAACCTGTCTCCACGTCTGCCCATCCAGCAACTGCTGGCCCTCAACATCACAGTAAACCGGAAGCCACAGCAGAGATCTGAGGACAGCTACTGATGAGGAAGAGAAAACTGAAAATCATTTTTTTATAAGCATAGGCCTTTATGAAATGCATGTAAGGTTCTTCCCAAATCATTTAAAACTAGGAAAAATTCAACGTCTTTTTATTTATATTTTGTAACAGCATTGTTAACTTTGTGGTATGGTAATATAACCTCTCTTTATCATTCATCGTTCACTTTGTGCAATACCACATTTACAATAACAATACCACTCTCATTTGACGGCCGGTTTCGGAATAATCATTTCATCATCAGGTCAATAAAATTTAATTATTGCGTTTTTAATCAATGTATTACTAAGTAAATACCACTTTTTCTTAAAATCTACTGTAACACGTGTTTCGATGCATTCCGCATCATTTAGTAAATTTTAAGAAAAAGTGGTATTTACTAAGTAATACATTAATTAAAAATGGATATATTTTACCACAAAATGACTGCCGAATCAATAATTGAAATTATTACGGTCTAATAATTTCATTTAAATGACTTGATGGTAATTTCATTTTTAATGACCTGATGATGGAATGATTATTCCGAAACCGGCAGTCACGAATGAGTGTTTTTAAGTGGTATTACACAAAGTTAACGATGAATAATAAGGAGAGTACTATTTTTATTTATATTGATGACATTATATCGACGTGCCCTACGTAAAGTACTCTAACTACATTTTTGTCAATTTTGAGATATTTGAACTGACCGTTATGTACAAATATAAACAACCAAAAAAACCATTTAAAAAAACGCCTAGTTTTCAGGCATATAAGACGCCATCTATCTACATCGAATTTTCGAAATGAACTGAACTCCTAAAACGCTAAAGATTTCAGATATAACCGTTTATTAATTAAAAAAAATAAGTTGAAAAAATCTTCTCAGCTCTCTCCTGTAAAGTAACAGATTTGCAGCAGAGTACTTTCCGTAGGGGCCGTCGATATTCTTCTTCATCAACGTTGGTATGTCAATAAATTAATCATGAAGTAAATAACTTCTATCTGAAGTTGATTCGAAAATTTGTGAACAAAAATTTGGACACATCGCTCACTCCTTTCAACAACGTCATATATCAAAAATCGTCAATTTTCTGTTTTCGAAATGCCCAGAAAATGTACTATATCCCAGCAAAAGCGACATATTTTAAGCTTTATATTTACCAGCTACAGGGCAGAAAGTGTTGTTTTTGCATTTTAAAGAATAGGTACTGTTTGATTATTTTTTTAGATAAACTAAATATTTTTCAAAGGTAGAAAAAACATCCAGGTTTTACCTAAAAAGATATGTCGCTCAGTAAAAAGTTCAATAATTGGCTTAATATTCATTTTTAATACATTCTTTTATATTTTTAAGCTTTTGAAACGATCTCTTGAAAAATCAAGTTTTTTGATACACCTACTTATAACGTTGTTGAAAGGAGTGAGCGACTTGTAAAGTTTAGAGTTGTTGGGTAATATATCCAAAATAAAACAAGGTTTTTGTTGGGTTGAATTCTACATTTATTTATGTATATCTTAATACGTGACGCGTTTCGTCTTCTTAGGACATTATCAAACACTTTTAAATTCTAAAACATTAAAAAAAACAACCAAAAACAGACTAGTAGTGTGTTTGATAATGTCCTAAGAAGAAGAAACGCACCACGTATTAAAATATACATAACTAAATGTAGAATTCAACCCAACAAAAACCTTGTTTTATTTTGGATATATTACCCAACAATTCAATATGGAATTCTACCAACTGTTTGCAGTTACAATAAATAAGCTTAGAGTTTTTAATCCAGATAGGCAGTAGGTTGGGTAAGGATAAGACATAGTAGGCACTGGTCATGTTTCTATATAAAGCGAGTAATCCAGGGTAGGCACTGCGCTTTTTTGCCTATATATTATAGAATGCACGCCTCTGTGTAAATGCAAGAATAAAATGCTTAAAAAAATGCCATTTTTTTTGATTTCCTTGTTTTAAAAAAGAGGAATATTTAAAAGGTGTTTTCTCCGCGTTTTACTTTTATAAGGAATATACCTTTATTCAGTGGCGACCCAGATAATTCACATCCTGTTTATCACGGAAATTATTACCTATAACAGGGGTAACAAACCTTTTTGAGACTGAGTGCAAAAAAAAAAATTCAATATAATAATATGTCGCGTGCCACATGCCATGGAAATAAAAATTAATCAAATATTTGTGGAACTTCATATTTTAATGTAAACAAACAATTAATACATCAACAAAAAAATTCAGTACTTATTAATGGCAAAATAAAATAAATAAATGAATATAGACTTATAGAAAAATGTAAAAAAAAAAATTTAAAAACCCTTATTCGCACCCAATGGTGCATAGGGCACTGCGTCATATAAACGCAGTGTTATCTTGATCGTTTACACATGAAGGAAAGGTGATCAGCCTTCCGCTTCAGGTACCAGTCCAGGGTAATATTGAATAAATATTACAGTGAAAAATTTTTTATTATATTTATTTTACCCCCCTTGGGAATCGAACCCGGGACCTCCAGAACGGTAGCCGAGCGTGCTGACCATTACACTACGGAGGCGGACAAGAAAATGTAGAACCCTTAAAACTTCATTATTATTGAGATTTTTGTTATTGGATGCTAGATGCTATTTTTTTATATCAGGTTCATAGCAGGTAGCTTTTGATGGAATACAAACAGTAGAACTTTCATCTGTAAGTCAATACTTTATTATTTTTAATATATTATCATTTTTTCCACTACGAGGATTGATGTTACTTTTTTCCAAGAATTAACAATAATATGGGAGTAGAAAACTTCAATATGTCGAACAAAATATGGATCAAAAAAAATATGGAACAAAGGAGTAGGTAAATGATCAAGAGTTAATTCTATGAAACTTGTAAAATAGTTTTTATTTTAATTTTTTTACTTGTGTATATTAGGTTAAATTAGCTAAAAACAATAAAAAAACAAGTTTTAAGTAAATGTAAAAAGAACTCCACCGACAAGACACACACGGTGGCTGCAAAAATAAATGTCAACTTAGTTTTGAAATGAATGTATACAGTTTATATATTTATTTGCATGTATACAGTTAACAAATATATATATTATTTTTTAATATCTTTTACCACGTGCCATACAAAATCGTCTCGCATGCCATAGTTTCGCAATCCCTGACCCATATTATAGGATATTATTTATTAATAACGTCGTATTTACAGGAAACGGGTGAGGAAATGATGAAAGGAAGAAATCGGAATCGACCTGATTTCTGGGAAATATTTTCGCATATAGTATGGTATAATATAATCTCGCCATATTTCTCCCTCTCTTACATACACCATCTTTTACTCGTACGCACATACACACATCCACATACAAAGTGGTATTGTTAAATAGTGTAAATGTTGCCCAAAAATCAATATTAAAAATAATTTTGTCCGCCTCCGTAGTGTAATGGTCAGCACGCTCGGCTGCCGTACTGGAGGTCCCGGATTCGATTCCCAGGGGGGGTCAGATAAAAAAAGTGATGTTTTCACTCTAATATTATATTTATTCAATATTTCCCTGGGCCTGAAGCGGAGGGCTGATCACCTTTTCTACGTCTGTTGACGATCAAGATAACACTGCGTTTATTTAATGCAGTGCCCTATGCACCATTGGGGTGCGGATAAGAGTGCGATCGATTGTATATTAAAAGCATTGTTAACTTTGTGATATGGTAATATAACACTCTCCTTATCATTCATCGTTCATTTTGTGTAATACCACTTAAAAACACTACTTCGTGACTATCGGTTTCAGAATAATCATTCCATCATCAGGTTAAATGAAGATTAAAATGGAATTGTTACGGTGTGACATTTTAAATAATAATAAAAAAATTAAAAACTATTATTCGCACCCCAATGGTGCATAGGGCACTGCTTCATATAAACGCAGTGTTATCTTGATCGTTTACACATGAAGGAAATGTGATCAGCCTTCCGCTTCAGGTCCCAGTCCAGGGTAATATTGAATAAATATTACAGTGAAAAAAACACTTATATTTATTTGACCACCCCTGGGAATCGAACCCGGGACCTCCAGAACGGTAGCCGAGCGTGCTGACCATTGCACTACGGAGGCGTACAAAAACATCTGACATTTTAGTAGAACAATAATATAGGCAAACAGTTGTTAAATTGTAAAGAAAAAGTAGATAAATTGAATCATTCTGATGTTTATAAATTAGATGTTTGTCGGCTATGTATGAGGAGATGCATGAATGTGGAAGAGGCGAAGAATCTTTGCAAAGACAGAGTGGTGTGGCGTTCGATTCTCTCTGCCTACCCCTGCAGAGAAACGGCATGATGGTTAATTAATTTTACACAATTAAAATGGGTTTCTACAAATTAAACGCCGTTCAATAAATATCTCTCTTTTTTCTTGAATGTTTTCCGCAGATATTTTAGGATTTTTATGGAGTGTGCGGAAGTTTTTTGTCTGTGAAAGTATTCTAATATTTTTGATGTTTTTTTATTTATTTAAAATAAAACCTGATGATGACAATGTATTGTTGAAACCGGTAGGTTGAATTATATTAATAAAAAAATGGTGAAAACAAAGTCTATTAATTTTATAAAGATCTCTCTCTTTTTTTTAAGACGTTTCATTTGTATCACGTGTATAGTTCTATACGCACAATATTTTTGTCTTGTTTTATATACATAACTGAAGATTATCTTAATCTATGGTCTCGCTATCTCAGACCTCAGTATATCGGCTTGCGCAGTCGAGTTATCTTGTCGCTAAAATAGTCGTTAATTACTATCGATCGAAGCTGTACTAGTGCTAGCGAATATATTATACCCATAGTGCCAACGAATCGTCAGTGATATTATACAAAGTGCAATGAATGTGGACCATACATGACACCATAGTGACACAATGACTTCCAAAGCGTTTTTGTGTGTAGTTTGTATGGTGACCATCCTGGCTAATTTTCTGATACAACCAGCGCTAGGTAAAGGATTTATTTACTATCACACATAAAGTCATTAGAAAAGTAACTAAACATAACGCCACGTCTCTGCAGGGGTAGGTAGAGAGAATAAAAAGCGACACCGATCTTTGCATATTATTTTTATTTCTTTGATATTATTATTTTATTATTTTTTATTTTTATATGATATTAATAAAAATATGTACAATAACAATAAATAATACACTAATAAAAATCATCACTTACGATAACAATTTATTTTCAGAACAATTTTTTTTTAATTACCTAACGTCCAAGTGACTCTGAAATCTAGCTACGGCTTATGCAACACCGTTTATCATGTTTCAGGCTTCAACTTTATAAGTTTCATAGCCTATGCCTACTTGTGAGTGGATTTACTCTTTATGTTTAAAGTTACTATAATTTCATGTAATTCATGAGTGAAAATTCTAGGCAAAAACACTACGTTTAAAACAATACGTCACATTAACGACTTATCTACATACTAGAAAAAAATCTGGAAAGACTTATATTTATTGCACAATTCTGGTGCAATAAAAATACCAAATTTTGAAATTCTACGAAAACATGAAACCACTTTCTTCCACATTCACGCATCTCCTCATCCACACCACAGATTATTCCTACTCTTAAGTGTTTGAAATACTAGATCATGCCAAGTTTTCCTCGGTATTTATCTGCTCATATTTCCAACTACATTCGCCTTTTAACTTTATTTTACCGTTCTTTCCTCGTTCATTCGTTCCACCTGTATCATCCCAACATACTTTTCTTAATTCCATCGATAATCCTCATCTAAGCCTTGCATTTTTTCCTTATATCACCATTGGAACATCTATCATACACGGTTTTACCGCACTGAGAGATCGCATTCCGACTGCATTCAGTCTACTTTCATCCTTCTTTTGTCAACTCCATTATTTTTATTTTTTAATTATAATTATCTTTCAAAATTGTTGACTAATTTAAATGAGTCAACTGTGATTGAAATAATAAAATAGGAATTATTGCGATAATTTACATATGGATAAGATAATATTTATTTGTTATCATTTTATGCTCGGATGTTTCACAATCAAAAAATATTTTAATACATCATATAGCTGCAACTTTAGGCAACCTATTTATTTATTTATTTGTTTTTTTTTTATCAAATTACTCGTACAGAAAAACGTACACTGGCGGGTTTTTTGCTAAGAATCAATACCTTTTAACGAACGAAAAACAGAGTAGTGATATAGGTCACGGATAGTACCTTATCATATTGAAATAAATGGACAAATACTGCTTCTATATACTTATGTATAAAAAAATATAAAAATTACCGTTATCACAACATTTTGAGTGTGTCCAAATGCATGTTCACAAATCTGTGTTTTCTCCACTTGGGAGTTATTTTTACTTATTTATTTTTTTACAAAAATGTTAATAAAATTAGTATATAACCACTCACCGAACACTCACAGTTATTTTTACATTTTTGACATCTCGACATAAAAATAATTTGAAAGCCTGGGTATTTACAGGGTTTATGACCTGTCATAGGATCGTTAAGTGATCACTTTACACACTAGCAACATTCACCATTCTACCCATGATTGGTTGTCAATCATGGGTAGAATGGTGAACACAACTCAAATTTTAGAAACTACTACAATATCATTAATTTCTTAAGCATTACGTGTGAGTTCACTGGAGCCATCCATGGTTATATTGAGGAAGATTATATTTAACAAAGACCAATTTATTTGGATGTTTGCAAGATCCTAACCGGATTATTTTACATACTGGGAAACGCAATTTAAAAAATGTAATTACATTTTTTTTTTGTTACGATAAACGATAAAATTAACAAAAAGAAAGGATTAGGGTAAGGAGTTGAGGGGGAGAGGTAGGGATGATACTACAACTGTTGGGGTTAAAATAAAGTAATGAGTCAGCCGTTTCATTTTAATTCCTTAGATCACAATACTGTAGAGAATTGAGTCTCTTCGATCGAAATAAAAATGTCATCATGTAATTTATAATGACAATACAAATTTATGCACGTAAAATAATCCGAGCCAAATTAATTATACCACATAATATTATCGAATTGAGAACGGATGTACATTATAAAAGTAACTACAATGTATCTCACACACATATTTGACAAGAAACAATGGAAGAAAAAACAGTTATAGATTTTCGTATTTTATCACATATCGCTCACTCCTTTCAAGAACGTCATAAATCAAAAATCGACAATTTCCAGTTGTGTCTTCGGAATGCCCAGAAAATGTACTATATCCAGCAAAAGCGGCATAATTTTAACTTAATATTTACCCGCTACAGGGCAGAAAGTGTCGTTTTTGCATTTTGAAGAAAAGGTATTGTTTCATTATTTTGATAAATATACTAAATATTTTTCAAATGGAGAAAAAACCTTCAGGTTTTACCTAAAAAGATCTGTTGCACAGTAAAAAGTTCAAAAAGTGGCTTCATATTTATTTTTCATGCATTGTATTATAATATTTAACATTAAAAACGCTCTACTGAAAAATCAAGTATTTTGATTTATGACGTTCTTAAAAGGAGTGAGCGATATATGTACATATATTCTCAAATAAAATAAAGAGTTCGCGCATTCGTGGAAGCCAGGGTGTAACAGACATCAAATATGTTTTGTATTCTCAATATAATTAATATTTAAAGCATTTACTTTGTGGCTGGTCATTTTTACTTACTTATTTTTTTTACAAAAATGTAAGTAATATTAGTATATAACCACTCACCGACATTTTTATGTCTACCGGTTTCGAGACGTACCCGTTTCTTCGTCAGGGCAATCACTACCACAGCATGCAAACAATACTACCCTTCACTAAATTAGTACTGTTGAAACACTTAAAACTACACAAAATGTTTAACTGACATGTTATGTTTTGTACTGACATTTCTTGGTGGAACTGCATTTTATATTATAAAATACCAACTACATAGTTTTTTCCACATATACATATTTTATATGTGCACTATTCTATGGCTCCAAATGCTGGACGATGTACAAAACCTAATCTAGGCAACTAGAAAATGCTAAAATGTGAATGCTTAGGTAGTCAGCTGGGGTGTCCTTTAGAGATAAAATGTAAAGTTAACGCATTAGTGGAAGCCTGGCTGTAACACACATCAATAGTAAGGTAGAGGAAAGGCAATCGAGATGGTATTGGCACATAGGACGTAGAGAACTGGATAATATTATGAACCAGGCAATCGCCATGAATCTTTCCCGAATGACATCCAGAGGAAGGCCGAAGAATTCATGGATGCTGCAGAAAGATAACATTATTTGAGGACATGACCTAAATGACGTTGTCTGTGATAGAAGGACCTACAACCTGACGACGAGGAGAGCTGATCCCAACAGCCAGTTAGGATTTAGCCAGAATATACTGAATAAAAGAAGACACACTTTAGTACTCTTCTTATTTATGTATGTATTTACATTAACATGTTGCTGCCAACTACGAGGCAACTCATAGATTACGTTCTTTGCAAGGACACCGACTACGAGTTATCTCGTACTGTGTTTACTTGTTATATTCACGCAGTTACGAAAAAATTTCCTAGTACATCAACGCTAATATGGATAGATGGCTTCTGGGAAGAAAACAAAAAATCAATGCTGGCTTACATGAGGAGAAAATTTATTATTAAATGAACAGTGGAACAGTGGAAACCTATAATTGGGATTGTAATTTTTTTTGTATTTCATCATATTTTGCTATTTTTATCGAAATATTCTGTTGGTTTTCCAATAAAAAAAAAAAAACAAAACTATATAAAAAATTTTAAAGTCATAAAGCAAAATAATATTTTGAAATAATTAGCTTTTTAGACCGAAATATAAAAAAATTCCGTGGCAGTCAAAGTGTTAAGACTATATACAGAGTAGACACTAAGTAAGTGACATCACTACGCTTCCCAGCAGGGGTCTGTCTTTGCAAGCAATCTTCGCCTCTTCCACATTAATGTACCTTAAAACAAAAAATTTAAAAAGCAAAGGTATACAAAGAAGACAGAATATTAAGTGCGTAGGTATATGTATAATAGCACAAAAATGGATAAAAAGATAAAATGTATTGAATACATCGATCATTCATTTAAACATCATTATAGAGATATGATAAGCATGGAATGCTTTAAGCAGTATAAAAATTATCTATATGGCGAGATAACATGACAGCAAAATAGTTTCCAATGCATTACGATGATTCACACAGGATTCAATTGGATATGAATAAAAATTACAACATTTACTGAAATATTCAAACCGTTTGTCACACTGATGGATTGTTTTAACAACAGTTTTCGTTAACAACAGTTTTATAATATTTATCGATTTTGCATTAACTTTGTAGAACGTCTCGCTCACTCCTTTCAAGAACGTCATAAATAAAAACTTGATTTTTCAGGAGAACGTTTTAATAGTTAAAAAATATAATACAATGTATTAAAAATGAATATCAAGCCACTCATTGAACTTTTTACTGTGAAACAGATCTTTTCAGTAAAACCTGAAGGTTTTTTCTCCATTTGAAAAATATTTATGTTGTCAGTTGTGCATGTTTTCGGAATGCCTAAAAAATGTACTATATCCCAGCAAAAGAGGCATATTTTTAACTGAATATTTACCCGCTACAGGGCAAAAAGTGTTTTTTTTGCATTTTGAAGAATAGTTATTGTTTATGTTTTTCAATTTTCTTAATATTTTTCAAATGGAGAAAAAACCTTCAGCTTTTACCTAAAAAGACCTGTTGCACAGTAAAAAGTTCAATAAGTGGCTTGATATTTATTTTTAATGCATTGTATAATATTTTTAAACTTTGAAAACCTTCTTCTGAAAAATCAAGTTTTTTGATTTATGACGTTCTTGAAAGGAGTGAGCGAAATACGATGTCCAATCAGCCAGACCCTAGAATTAATTATCTCACTTGATAAATTAACCCTCTCTGATAACGTTCAAGGACCGTCTGAACCACTGTTATCTCTCCTTGGAACCAATATAGTCATTTCCTCTTTTTTGTATGTTTTCCTATCCTGCTCAATTCCTTACCTGATCCTACTCCCAATGCCTTCGTTTCTACAGTTCATACTGCAACTCCACGTACTTAACGTTTTTGCTTTTTTTTTCTTACATATTTTTTTTTTTTTTTTTTTAACTCTTTATTCCAGCTTGACCAAGTGGTGGGTGCAATACTTAGTCAGCCATATATGTTTTACAACATTTTATTTAAACAATGAAATAACTCATACATATGTATATCTGTAAAAACAATATTTTTAATAAATACTACCTTTTAAGGAAAATTGGATCAATATGTCACATTATTTACAACACGTATTTTAAACTATAGATCTTTATTTGGAAATGTTTTCAATTGGCCAGGATTAAATGAAGATATGCGTTAAGTTACTAAAACTTATCGTTCTAATAATAATATGTTACCCTCTCATATCCAACCTGCGTATTATACGAGTAACAACTTGGGTCAAATTCTTGGAAACTCAAAATCAAAAGTAAACATATTAGATAGAAGCGGTATTCATGAATTTTCTTGCGGTGACTGCGATAAAAAAATATACTGGCCAAACTGCGAGAAGTCTAAGAATTAGAATTAGAGAACATCGCCGTGGACTAACAAGTAATTATTTTTCGGATTTTGCAAATCATATCATGGAAACTAACCACTCATTTGACTCTCATACAATTAAATTATTACACTCTATTATGTACAAATAAAGGTCAAGTCATGAATAATTTAGAAAATTTAGGAATACATAAAAATTTAAATTCAGATAAAACAATAATTAATAATATACTGTTTCAAAACACAAAACACGTCACCATTATTATCAATGTTTCCTTTTACAAAGAATCTTGTTTCTTAACCCCCCTCCCTATATTTATTAACCTATATATACACCTAAATATATTTTTGTTCGTTAGTTTTAATTTGTACCAGAAGATGAAAACATCTGCCGTTCTCGAAACTAGTCGTAAATAAATTAAAACTCATTAAAGTTGTATATTCAAGTGTTTAATTTTAATAAAATTATCGTTCTAAAATACTTGATCGTTCCAAGTTTTCCTCAGTTTTCCTCTGCTTCTATTTCATTTAATTTGTAGTTTATGAGTACTGCCAGATAAGTGCATATTGTCGAGAATAATAATTACATCCGCATAGATAAGAAACCCCCTATCAATAATGACTATAAAGTCAACATTGAGAAATTTCAAGGAGTTGATTTCCCAGAAGACTTCAAATGGTCCAATTCTCAAAAACCTTCATTTAACACTAAGTAAAATAAATAAAAGTGATTTTTCACTCTAATATTTATTCAATTACCCTATTACTACCCTGGACTGGTACCTGATGCGCAGGAGTGATCACCTCGCCTTCATGTGTTAACGATCAAGGCAATACTGCGTTTATATGTTTTGCGTGTGTCCGAATCCTTGTTCACAAATCTGGGTTTCTCCAATTAGTTTTTATTTTTACAATTTTGGATATCAACATAGATGAAGAAGAATATGAAAAACTGGGTATTTACAGGTCTAACGAGGCTTATAGGCTTATTTAAGTAATCATTCTTTACACGTGTCCACAAATCTAGGGATTTTCACTTGGGAGAAAAAAATACAATAAGAGGTATTGTATGTATTTAATAAAATTTTAACTGATGGTTTGTACAACTTCTATTCGATGCCAGATCTATTTATGACAGTTTCCTTATTTGCAATGGGAGTTGAAGCTAGCGTCTCTGCGACGTTTCCCATTTGCTTGGCGTAGGCTTCAGGCTTCTTCGTCCTGGAGCCGCTGATCGAAGTCCTTGACATTCTCGCCTCGAGCTTGAACGACCCGGAGAATTTGCTTGACATGACCTTTTCTAGAGCTCCTGAATCCACTGCGTCCTTGAGGTATCTCTTGATGAACGGAGTCAATTTGACTATGTCCACGTCGTAAGTAGCCATGATGTACTTCTTGATCCCCTTCAGGGACGATCCCCTGCACTCCTTCAGGTTTATGATGGCTTGGGTTACCATCACGGATGTTTCAAGTTGGGCAAGCTTTATCTTCGGTGACTTGGCAGCATCTACCAGCGACGCTGAGATCACCGAAGTCGCTTGGGTCACAATCGAGGATATATCAGGTTGGGCAATATTTATCTTCGGCGCCTTGGCACCATCTACCAGCAATGCTGAAGTCAGAGACGAAGCTTGGGGCACAATCGACGATATATCAGTTTGAGCAAACTTCATCTTCGGGGCTTTGGAAGCATCTACCATCGACGCTAAGGTCATCGAAGGTGCTTGAGTCACAATCGAGGATATATCAGGTTGGGCAAACTTCATCTTCGGTGCCTTGGGAGCATATACAAGCGATGCAGAGGTCACAGACGTCACTTGGGTCACAATCGAGGATATATCAGGCTGAGCAATCTTCATAATCTTCGGGGCTTTGGCACTATTTACCAGCAATGCTGAGGTCACAGGCGTCGCTTGGGGCTCAATAGAGGATATATCAGGTTGGGCAAACTTCATCTTCGGGGCTTTAGAGGCATCTTTCAGCGACCCTAATATCACCAACGTCGTTCCTTCTTGAGCCATTATCTCCCGTGTATCAAGTCGAATAAATTACCGACTACTTTAGTATATGTATATATCGTTTAATAATCAAGTTAATTTTTCTCCGTTTTTATACTGTTAACGAGAGCTTGTTGATTTGATTTATTTGACCGGTCAAGAGGCTGTCATCTGGGGTAAGGTGCCTGAGAAAACTAACCTTGACGACCAAACGGATTCATTGCGGGTGGACGAATAAAGGAGTTCTTCTAAAAGGGGGCTCGCGCCGGCGCACCTTTCGCTAGCCGACGGCGGCGTCCAGTCAGGGGAGGGTGTAGAAAAAACGCATTGATAAAATAAATATGTTTTCAAACGTTTTTTTATTGATAAATTAAATCATACTCGAGGCGAATGTGATTAGTAATATAAGCAGAGGACGATCGAGGAAATCTTGGGTTGATCAATTATTGTAAGTATTTGCTTGAAAGAGGCCAGGTTATAATTCGGATTAATCGGCATGTATTTTTTTTTTTTTTTTTTTTTATTTATTTCTTAAGTTAGCTTATATTAAAACTAATATAAACTATTATATACATTTACATCATCTTTATATATTTACATTTCCTTACAGTAACTTAGACATTTATTTTTAAATTCTTTCAGACACTTTTCATTCTTCATACATTCAGGCATCTCATCATACATTTTTAAACCCTTATACATCAAGCAATTTTGCGACTCAGCTCTTTTCAATAATGGTAGTCTTATTTTATCCTTTTGTCTAGTAGCATATTCATGACAATTTTTGTTTAAGACAACTTTATCCTTAAAATATTTTGGCAACTTATCGTGAAAAAATTTATGTACAAATATCAACATATTAAATTTAAGTCTTCTTCTTACAGATAACCATTTTAGTTCATCTCTCATTGCTTTTACATTGCTATATGTATGGATGAGGAGATGCATGAATAAGAGGCGAAACGTGTGTGCAAAGACAAATAGGTGTAGCATTCTATTCTCTCTACCTCTGCGGACAAGCAGCGTGACGGTTAGTTAGGTAGTCAATCTAAATGTGTAACTTCAAATGATAATTATTATATCATTTTTTGACATCTCATCAAAGATGAAGAAGAATATGGAAGTCTGGGCATTTACGGGGCTTACGACCGTCATAGGCTGGTTTAAGTGATCACTTTACACACGTGTAACATTCACCAATTCTACCCATTATTGACAACCACACTACTCAAATTCTTGGAAGTTCTATATATATGAACCAATTTAGAAACCTTGTTCATGAATCACTAGAACTTCACTAGAGACATCTATTGGTGAGATGTAAAGAAGCTTTTTAGTAAGCAGAAACTCTTATATTAGTATGTGAGATCCGAATCCTGGTTTATAAACACACACATCGCTCACTCCTTTCAAGAACGTCATAAATCAAAAATCGTCAATTTTCAGTTGTGCATGTTTTCGGAATGCCCAAAAAATTTACTATATCCCAGCAAAAGAGGCATATTTTTAACTTAATATTTACCCGCTACAGGGCAGAAAGTGTTGTTTTTGCATTTTGAACAAAAGGTATTGTTTAATTATTTTTTTAAATATACTAAATATTTTTCAAATGGAGAAAAAACCTTCAGGTTTTACCTAAAAAGATCTGTTGCACAGTAAAAAGTTCAGTAAGTGGCTTGATATTTATTTTCAATACATTGTATTATATTTTCAAACTTTAAAAACGTTCTCCTGAAAAATCAAGTTTTTTGATTTATGACGTTCTTGAAAGGAGTGAGCGACATGAGAAACGCCAGAAAATACCATTTTCATTTTTATTATTAAGCTTATAATTTGACCAGATAATTTAATTTACAACATTTTGAGTGTGTCCAAATACTTGTTCACAAAATCTGAAAATAACTCCTGTAATTGGAGATAATCCAGATTTTGTGAACAAGTATTTGGACACACTCAAAAAGATAATTATTAACTTAAATTTAAATTAAATCTCATGTAATCTATAAAAAAAAAAAAATATATATATATATATATATATATATATATATATATATATATATATATATATATATATATATATATATATATATATATATATATATATATATATATATATATATATATATATATATATATATATATATATATATATATATATATATATATATATATATATATATATATATATATATATATATATATATATATAAATATATATATATATATATATATATGTATATATATATATATATATATATATATATATATATATATATATATATATATATATATATATATATATATATATATATAAATATATATATAAATATATATATATATATATATATATATATATATATATATATATATATATATATATATATATATATATATATATATATATATATATATATTTATATATATATATATATATATATATATTGTATTTTAATCTCCTTATAATTCATCGTTCGCTTAATGTAATACCGATTTTAAAGTGTATTACACAAAGTGAACGATGGAATAATGAGGAGGGTGTTAAGATACATTCATGTTTATTTATGCTGTACTAGATCAATTTCTCATAGCCTCTTCATACTCACAGTTGACAGGTCCGTTGTCCGTTTAGGAACCTACCTGAGTCACCACACTGGGAACAGAAAACCCACACACACACACACAAATACACACACATATAATATATTGTAGTCGTACAGGAGAAAGTGACCAACTTACAAAACGTAAAACGTTCAGGAGGGCCACTTAAGTCACTTTTCCTTGGCAAGAAAATAAACATCGATGCAGTTTTGAATCCTTTGGGATTTTTTTCAGGGCAATATTCAGCCGGTAAAATATCAAATAGTCAATGATTACGTTTTTGTTAAAAAATGCATATATATATATATATATATATATATATATATATATATATATATATATATATATATATATATATATATATATATATATATATATATATATATATATATATATATATCCATTTTTAATTTAGGTTTTCCTTGGTAAATACCACAATTTCTTTAAATTCATCGTAACATGTATGTTCACACTTACGGTGCTCAATAGAATTTAATAAATAGTGTTATTATATGATGATAGATTTCACATTTTGAACCTTTCTTGCGTGTTGAAATATGGCGTGTGGTCCATACTTATTTTTTTCCCTTCAGTAAAAATGGTCTATTTTTAATCATTTCTTGTTTGTTCCTTATTTAGGTCAGGAAGGAAATTGTCAAATCGAAGGAGTTGCGGAAAATGACTGGAATTCCGCTAAGATAATAAGTTTCCAGGATACTGAGAGGAGTGTTATATTCTCGGGAAAGGCCACTGACGTCACAGGTAATAACCCTTTTCATCCACGTTATTTCTTATTTTTAAACTTCTTACATAAAAAAATCCTTAAACCACCCTCATTAATTCCTTTCCTTTCCTTCCCCTTCCTGTTAAATCTATTATTTTATATCACACCCTTTTTTTAAATCTCTGAATGTTATTTAATAGTTTTATAACATAATTGTAGAATTGTTTAATTAGCTTTTTTTTAAAGTAACTATTTTTGTTTATTATATCATTTTAATGGTATATGTAAGCTGTACAATTCCCGAACAAATAAAATAAAACAATAATAAATTACATTTTTGTTTTGTACTGACATTTCTTGGTGGAACTGCATTTTATATAATAAACATAGTTTTATCCACACTTAATTTAAATGTGCACTCTTCTACGGCTCCGAATGCTGGACGATGTATAACACCTACTCTAGGCAACTTGAAACCGCTGAAATGCGAATGCTTAGATGGTCAGCTGGAGTGTCTCTTGGAGAAAAAATAAAGAATTCGTAGAAAGCCTGACTGTAACTGACATCAATACTCAGGTTGAGGAAAGGCAATTGAGATGGTAGAGACATATAGGACGTAGAGAACCTGAATATGTTGTAAACCAGGCGACCCCCATAATTTAGTCTCGATGTTATTGTAATAAAAAATTGACAAAAGTAAATACTTTTTTTAATAAATGTTTAACTAAGTAAATACCACTATTTAAAATCTACTGTGACACGTGTTTCGATGCAATCCGCATCATTTTCAAATATCGTATGTGTTTGTACGCACGGTGTTTAAAAATGACGCGGAATGCATCGATACGCGTGTCACAGTAGATTTTAAGAAATCGTGGTATTTATTTAGTAAAATATTAATTAAAAAGGGATAGATTTTAACACAAAGTGACTGCCGAATCAATTAATGAAATTATTAAATAGTGTGTTGTATGAACAAATTATATCATAACGCTCTCCTTATCATTCATCGTTCACTTTGTGTAATACCACCAGTGGTATTACACACATTGGACGATGAACGATAAGGAGAGCGTTATATTACCATACCACAAAGTTAACAATACTTTTAAAATACAAAAAATAAATTACATCATCTACATTAGTGGTGCGATGAGTTGACGGAACCCTCTCCCCCTCAATTAATTCGTTATATCGAGGTTTTACCGTACCTCCCATAAATGTCAGTACTTATATCATTACCATATCGCTCACTCCTTTCAACAACGTCATATATAAAAAATCGTCAATTTTCAGTTGTGCATGTTTTCGGAATGCCCAGTAAATGCACTATATCCCAACAAATGCGACATATTTTTAACTATAGGGCAGAAAATGTTGTTTTTACATTTTGAAGAAAGGGTATTGTTTAATTATTTTTTTAAATATACTAAATATTTTTCAAATGAAGAAAAAACATTCAGGTTTTACCTAAAAAGATCTGTTGCACAGTAAAAAGTTCAATAAGTGGCTTGATATTTATTTTTAATACATTGTATTCTATTTTTAAACATTAAAAACGTTTTCCTGAAAAATCAAGTTCTTTTATTTATGACGTTCTTGAAAGGAGTGAGCGATATGATCACTTGTGCATCGACTTTTTACAATTTTGCCTGGATATAATGCATATATTCAATCCAACAGGCATTACTCTGGTGGTTCAATCCGATAACTTGAACTTCAAGGAAAAATACGTGGAGGCAACGTTGCAAGATGGGAATTTCGTATTGACGTTGTCAAGCGCTTTCGCCGACTACGAGAAACAAGAGACTTTAGAAGAGTTTACGATGCAAATTACTTTTACTTGCACACGACTATCAAGACTTTTGGTAAGTGATATAATGGATCTTTGTCAGCCGGGAGGAATATCTAATTTAACATACTCAACCTATAATTGATTCTATAGAAATAAAATAAATACATATTTTATTTCTATAACGTTTTATTCGCAAAGTTTGAGAGCCATTGGTTTATCTGTTTCTGTAGTATCCGCTCATTAGTTTAGTTAAAATTTCACGCAACTACTGTATCTGTAACAGATGAAGCAGTTAATACATAACCAAGGGAAGGTAAACCAGTTATATTGCCTAACCAAAAAATATTTCAGTGTTAGTTATTTAGTAGTAGTTACCTTTCCCGGTGTCCCTAGATTCCCTAATTTTCATTTTCTCTCTTCTGTATGATGCCAGTATACTTATCATTTTCTGCTTACATTTGCGTCCATAATATCACCTATGTGTGCCCAAGCGTCATCTTTCAAATGTTTTTTATGATAATTTATGTTAGCTGGGTCCCACAATAAGGGATCATTTTTGTAGGCATCGATTAATGTTAGAGATTTCTCATCGTCCCAATCAATCATTTTCAAAAAGAAATTGCCAGATGTAAATGTAAATATGGATTCTGTTTTGTGTTTATAACAACCGATTAAATCAATATTTTCTATCAACATTTTATTTTGCAAAATTCTCCTTCGTAAATACGTTTTTTTCGTAAGTTGGTAATTAATGACGTCACAGAAACGATGGACTTATTTTGATATTGGTAACATTGCTAAATTATTGGTGGTACTATTTGTTGATGTCTATGGTCCACTCTCCCAACCCCCCTCCCTTCATATTTGTATAACACTAATGGTAGTGTAGTGGTAAACAAACAATCCACACTACTACTACAACATTATCTCTATAAACCATAGACAATAAACAATATTACGTCCAATTAAATTAAATTTGATTATTAACGTATTGAATATCTAAAGGTTAATCCTTAATATCTCCCTTAGTTCTCTACAGATTTCAATAAGAATGTTATCGATAGTCTTGTGATTTTTCATATTAATTTATCAGCCAATAAACCAACATCGTGACAAAAATCCATTTAAACCATATTTTGAGTTTATACTCAAAATTTAGTTTATATATTACACACACGCAACAGATGACTTAAATTAGACGGAGGGCTGATCATCTTTCCTACATAATATGTTAACGATCAAAATAACACTGCGTTTATATGATGAAGTGCCCTATGCACCGTAAGCGGATAAACTACAAATAAAAAATAAAAAGAATATTTTCTATCGTTTCTCATGTATGTGATTATAATCCAGGATTCGGACCTCACAAACAAATGAAAAAGTTACTGAGAGACATTGATACATGTCCCGTGGTTTTGGGTTAGTGAGGTTTCAACGTCTTATGAATGTTTTCTTTCTTTTTCCAGCCTATAACCTACAGAATAAAAGACACAAACAACCATCCTCCCGAATTTCTACCATCAAATACTTTCAACTACAAGATCTTCACCCCGATGCCGCAGGGGGTGGCGATCTCCTCATTCTATGGGGAAATAAAAGTTCGAGACTATGACCTCACCACAAGCTCAATACTATTCACCATAGACTCGAATGACTTCCTGGAAATGGAATACGGAGCAGTCGATAGCACGAAGAAGGTTCACACTGGAATTTTGAAGACTAAAAATGCTATTTTGAGTATAAAGGAACCTATGGTACTCAAAATATACGCAACGGTATAAAACTTTAATTAATTTATTTAATTTATTTAATTCAAAAGAAATTACATACATTAGTCATATCGTAGTCATACAGGAGAAAGTGACCGAGTGTATTTTTTACAAAAACGTGATCATTGACTATTTGATATCTTACTAGCTTAATATTGCTACATTTATGTTTATTTTCTTACCAAGCAAAAGTGACTTAAATGGCCCTCCTGAACATTTTACGTTTTGTTAGTTGGTCACTTTCTCCTGTACGACTACGATATATATAATATTCCCGATGAGTAATTTACATATATCATTTTGGGATATAGGATTACGGTCAACAAGACTGAAACACAACCAAGAAAGTTTTTTTAATTATTTAATTGGCAGTCACCCAGTGAAAGGATGTTTCTGCCAGTGTCAAGTATTATTTTTATTTACAAACAAAAAAGTAATAGAAAAATTATAAAAACAATCAAAACATAATTTCATGGTTTAAATGCGTTTAGCTTTATCATTTTAGAAATTATGACCGCAATTCTAGAATTAGGTTCAGAAAGAGGGGTGGATACTTGGGTGGGGAGTTGGATTCCTGCCCGTGTTAAGCTATTTAGAAAGTTCTTCTGTGTTGTCAGCGGACACTGAAAGAACGTATGGTTTGCATCCCCTATATCTTGTCCACATTCGCTATGTGGTTATCTTATTGAAATGCACAAAAAATGTAAAAAATTAAACAAAACTAATACAAGGCAAAATATAAAACAATAAATAGGTATAATAAAAAGACATAAGGTAAGAAGCATGCTTAAAATAGACCGATGAGGAAAACATACCTTCATTTGTTTCTTTTAAACATGCTTCTTAAAGCATTTTTAAAAGAAACAAATGAAAAAATATAACTGAGAATACAAAATGAAATACAAATGAGAACATATTTAAAAGCTTTCTAGCTAAAGTAGTCATGTCAGGAATCGTTATAATCGGCGGGTACGGATAAGGAGATATATAAATATGGAAAAGGCAAAGATTGTTTGGAAATGCAGATTGGTGTGGTGTTCTATTCTCTCTGCCTACCCCTGCGGAAAGCAGCCTAATGGTTAGCTAGTAAGTAGGTTTAAAAAACTAGTCAAGATCTAATATTTCAAATACTCGAAAGTGGTCAGGTCAGTAGTCGTAATAATCAGCGAGTATGTACGAGGAGATGCGTGAATGTAGAAGCAGCGAAGATATTTATTTGTAAATACAGATTGGTGTGACGTTATTTTGCCTCTGCCTACCCCAGCGGAGAAGCGGCGTGAATATTAGATAATATTATGACACTAATGGGGGGTAAAAACAGGTTGCTAGCAGCAACCGACCGTAGGAAATGGAAAGAAGGGGATGAGACCTATATCCAGCAGTGGTGATCAGAGGGCTCATAAAGATATAAAGAGAACAAAAGACTGACACTAATTTGGGTTTGATGTGCTATTACGATGTGTAAATCTGTCCTTGCAGGATGTCGACAGAACTGGAGACGACCCAATAACGAGAGAAGCGACCATCACCCTGACAGCAGATCCGATCACCCAGTTGCCAGATCCTCCTGAGTTCAGCAAGACTTACTACACGGGCTCCATAGAGAAAGGCGATCTGTCCTTTGATGATAAAATTGAAGTGTCTAGTGGATTTGCTGACGATATCGGGTTCTCCTTATCTGATGGTATGTATCCAATTAAAAATGTATTTTGTTGTACTCCAACTATACATGGACGATGAAAATATAAAATAGAACTAAAAGTTTGTTTCTTGAATGTTTTTATCAACTTTTTAAAATGAAATAACTTTGTTATAACCACTTTTTTATAAATACAATTTAACCTACTAGTTTCGACAAGAACCTTGTCATCATCAGGGTTTATATTAATTCAAAAACATTAAAATACTCTCACCAAAAAAAGTATATGTGGAAGTTTTTTTGGTGAAAGTATTGCAATATTTTTTAATGTTTTTGAATTAATTTAAACCATGATGATGACAAGGTTCTTGTCGAAACCGGTAGGTTAATTTGTATTAATAAAAAAGTGGTTATAACAAAGTTATTTCATTTTATAAAGTTTCTAAAAGTTTGTTTCAAAGCACTTTTATTATTGATACTTTTCTTCAACCAATTTCGACAAGGACCTTGTCATCTTCAGGGATGGATATGTACTATCCATCCCTGAAGATGACAGTGTTTCCTTCTTCATTTTCTTCTTCTCTAGCCTTCTGTCCTCCATTGCTGGATATAGGTCTCTTCCGTATACTTCAATTTTTCCGGTTTGTTACTGCCTGCAGCCAATTTCTACCTACCACAGCTGCTATGTCGTCAAATCATCTTTTTTGAGGTCTTTCGACACTTCTTTTATACTCCCAAGGTCTCCATCGCAAACATTTAGGAGTCCACCTTGTCTTGCAACATGTCCCGCACACTGCCACTTGAGTCTTGCCACACGACTCATGGTTTCCTTAGTTAAATGAATTATAATTTATAAATTATTAAAGTGCTTTTTTAATTTTCCAGATAAATATTTCCAAGTGAAGAATACGGGAAATGTGGTTGAAATCACTTTAAAAGGTCCTATCCCTGATGACGTATTACAAACTACAGATTACTTCATGTTCTCACTGCTAGCCGATAAGAAGAACACCATTGGAGCAATTGCTACGATATACATTTCTGTACCAAAAGGTAAGAACATATTTTTGTGAAGATTCTGGACTGAATTGTTTCACAAAGATATAACAAATGGCTTTCTGCTTTCTTTCATTTCACTGCTTTGTATGTGGTTTATTGGTGACATTTCATGACGATTATATACCAAAATTATATGTCTTTCAACTTCAGATGAAACATCTATCGATTTTTTTATACAAATGAAAATGGATGTCTAAGAGTCCTAGGTCTTACGTGATCACTTTATACATATTTGGAACATTCACTGTTTTTCTCCTTATTGAACATCCATACTGCATTAATTTTCAAAAGTTGTATATATGCAATGGACTTCGATAACTTTCATTTGTTATTTAACAGATTTGAAAGTATAGTTGATAGTGGCACCATCAGTTGAAAAATTAGTGAAACATAATATATTCATTCAAACCCTTATCCACACCCCAATGGTGCATTGGATACTGCATCACACAAACACAGTTTCATCTTGATCGTTAACACATAAGTAAGATGATCAGCCCTCCGCTTCCGGTACCAGTCCAAGGTAGTATTGAATAAATATAAGAGTGATAAAATCGCTTTTATTTATTTGACTCCCCCTGGGAATCGAACCCGGAACGTCCAGAACTTAATTATATTGAATATTACTATATCCACTTGTGTTATGTTCAACGTTTTGCCCATTGCTGAATATCTTACTACCTTAATTTTTAACGTTGTATATATGCAATTATCTTGGATACCTTTCTTATGTTATTTAAAACTATGGCTGAATGTGGCGTCAGCAGTTATAAAATAGTGAAGTTTAATATGTATAAAATTACAATTGACATAGGTGAGATTCATTCCGAATTATTATAGTACGCATATTTTTTTAAGACCAGGATCACTTAAGCCAGCCAAATGCAACTTTGCAAACCCAGAAATGCTTAGACTTCCATCTTCTTTCGTATAAAAACACTATCGATTTTTTTTTTATCTCAATTTGTGACACCTGATAATATTGACATTTCACTACTTGGTGATGGTATTTCTCGTATATTCGTACGTTGTGTGAATTTAGTATCCTTAATATGACTTAACAATTAATTATTATTCACATTGTGTGAATATGGTATGGTAAAATCGAAAGGTTTCTAGTCAAAATTTAACTGGTTTATGTATATAACCAAATAATAGCACAATCTATAGTCTTTCCCTTAGGATGGTACCCAGACAGAGTTGAAAGACGAAACACGTGGTTGGTTAATTAATATTGAAGAAGAAGAGGAAGTTATGTAAAAAAAATATGTATATGTAAGTACCTACCCATTTAATTTATAGAATATGCATACATACTCAACAATTTTATAAATTAAGCTTAATTTCAAAGTAACTATATTATGTTATTATTTTTGTGATATTTTTTGGAATCTTAACATTTATGCAGAAGAATATGAAAATCTGGGCATTTACGGAGTCTGGGAAAGAGTTTCTAATAAGAAGGTTCTTTTATCTCACCAATAGATGTCCCTAGTGAAATTCTAGTGATTCAAGCACTATGTTTTAAAATTGAATCATATATATAGAAGTTCCAAGAATTTAAGTAGGGTGGTTGTCAATCACGGGTAGAATTGGTGAATGTTACTAGTTTGAAAAGTAAAACTGAAAATTCCCAGATTTCCACATTCTTCTTCATCTTTGTTGGGATGTCAAAAAAATAATACGAAAAATAACTCCTTTAATTGGAGATAACCCAGATTTGTGAACAAGTATTCATACACACTCACAAAGGTTGTAAATTATTTTTGTAATTTGACATACGGAATTATTTTATAAAAAAAGATGACTAGTTAAAAAAATATAAATGCAACATACTGCATTAAAATAGTGAAGATTACTGATAAATACCAACTGGTCTCAGACTCTATGAAGAGAAACTCCTGACCTATTCTTCCACATGATATGGGAAGGCCAATGTCATCCGGTTGACTAATATAGGCAGGGAACAAAGACCTAAGAAGTTTTAAACGTCTGATCCACATGTTAGTAGCGTCTCACGAATGGCGTTGACATTCGGGTAATAGTCGCACACAGCATCCCTAATGAGTATCCAGACTCATTAGTTGAATCCGATAATCGGTCATCGCTTTACCAACAACAGCGGATACAACCCTAGTAAGCCAAGTCTGACGACCGTCGGCGCATAAAAACTTTATAGTCAAATAAACCAAAGCTTCATGGAAAAACAAACGCCAAGATGCAATACCCTGTCTGGCAGCGAGGGTGATTCTTCTCTCGGTGATCCAAAGATTGGAAATATGTTAGGGCTAGCAAAGTGAAGCAGAGGAAACAAATTCGTCCAAGGTTGTAGGTCCTACAACCTGAAGATAAGCAGAGCTGACTCCAACAGTCTACAAAGACGATAAGTTGGTATGGAGCCAAGAAGAAGATATATATACGAGTGTATGGTCAATAAATTTTCATCATATTATGTTTTGTACGATTCAACACTCTCCTTATCATTCATCGTTCACATTTTGTAATACCACTCCGCTTCATCAAGATGCTTGAACATCTTCGTGGTATTAGAGGTAAGAATCCAGCTTTCAACGCCATAGAATAACCCTGAAAAGATGTAGCATTTTAAAAATCCCATAGTTGTAGTTGAAATTCGATCACATGAAGCTTTCTTCATAGTGTCTTTGCTCGAATATTTCAAAATCACTCACAAATAAGTTGAGGTATGAAAAAAATAAAATAAAATAATTTAAATTATACCAGATTTTGACATTTTTTTTTAATTATATTTTTGTATACAGATGAAACGCCAAAAATTGTTTTAAAATTTGAAGAACCTGTATACGAAGCCGAATATTCGAAAGACCATGATTTAAATATGCCAACTATTAAACTAACTGAGGATTTTGCATCTGTGAACTTCATTCTATCAGGAGGTAAGAATGAAAATGATTAAATGGTACTTTTTATTTATTTTCTCATATAAAAATGTTCGGCTAATAAAACAATATGCCAAAGAGAAAAACCAAAATGACATTTCGTCATTTTCGATATGGACTTGATCTTCTTCGTGGGTTTACAATTTTTGTGATGATTGGCTTCTTTTATGGTCAGTCCACTAGCCACCTAGCTAAAGAAGACCGAGAAGAAGGCGTAATAATACGTCGGCGTCGGCTCCTCTTTTTCCCCACTCCAGACTCTTATTGGATGCTTTTGGATGTGGTGCTTCAGGCGCTTGTTGGGAATTCATCGGTCGGAACATGTAGGGAACAACATATTATCAAGCAGGTCTGGAGAGTCTAAATGCTTACTAAATAAAGTAAGCCAACAGCGATCCAAATAGATGGGCCATAATATAAGACACCCAGGCCTGTTTTACTACAATTTCGGAAGGCATTTGCGAAGGCACAAACTACAGAGGACGAAACATAAATTACATTTGACCAAATTATCTCCGACATACGCTATAGCGAGTACGCTGAGTCGAAGAAACGAGCGAAGGATATAGCCGGGTGGAGACTGACTATGAAAGAAATAAACCAAACATCACAGAGGATTGTAACCCACGAAGAAAAAATAAAACTATTGAAGGGCATTGGTACCATAAACCAAGCTAGCACACAAAATTCCGAACTCTCTTCTAGTGGAACAGAAGGTCTGTTGACGATAGTCAACAGTCCGACTTCTCAGAAGAGTTTTACATTATTTTCACCCAGCAATGTTCAGATCCTGAGAAGTTCCTGTTTGGTTCACACTAGATTATTTCTCCTGTACCCAATACAGATTAAAATAAATCATGTTTTAGCTAGAAGAAACAAAAAAAACTACTAATTGATCTGATAAACTTTGTACATAATAATATAAAAAAAAACAACCTACAAATAAGAAGACTCTGCCTACTTGTCGCTCAAAGACCAATTGACGACATTTTTTTTATCTATCATTATCATCTTATCATATTATCATCCACGTCTTATTATAAACACATATTTCAGAGACAAAGGACTATTTTACAACTTCAAGTGTTGGTAGCACTGTTACTGTGGCACTCAAGGAACCTCTGCCAGATAATTTGTTGACTTCCAACACCTTCATAGCGCTGGTAATAGAAGCCGAAGTTGATGACGCTATTAGTGGTCAAGCAGTTATTAATATAAAACTGCCGTTGAAAGGTATGGTTCAAAATTATTTCATACAAAAAAGCCACTTCAGCACCGTACACGTGATTGAAGTGAAACTTATTTAATAAAAAGAAAGAACATTTAAGATTTAGTAGTGTGAGAGATAAGGATAGAGAAAGAGAGAGAGAGAGAGAGAGAGAGAGAGAGAGAGAAAACATCTTAATTTTTTTTTAAATTTGTATACATTTATTTAAATCGCAATTTTTACATATTTAGAAAATATGGTTATATTTCTTAATGCATTGTTTACTGTACCGTGTAAATTTGTATATTATCGTTTTAAAAAAAGGGTATTTTACTTTTTAAACTTCAACACAAATCATCGACGTTCATTTGTGCTTTTTGCTTTCGTGTGATCATCATCTTTTAAAAAATCAGTGGTCCGTTGTTGTCTTTACTTAATTTTATGGTGAATTTTAGAAAAAAAATATCTTGTAATGCTACAAAAATATAACTGAATGAATACGAATCATCTCTTCTACCTATTCCTGGCTCCACCCCAACTTATCGTCTTTGTAAACGGTTGGGATCTGCTCTTCTCGTCCTTATGTTGTAGGTCCTTCTGTCATGGACAACGTCACCTAGGCTATGCCTTCGAATCATGTTATCTTTCTGCAGCATCCATGATTTTTGGTCTTCCTCTAGATGTCTTTTGAGGAAGATCCATGGCGATCGCCTGGTTTATAATATATTTAAAGATTTGGCGTTTAATTTATTATTTTTTGACATCTCATCAAAGATGAAGAAGAATATGAAAGTCTGGGCATTTACGGGGCTGACGACCGTCAGGCTGGTTTAAGCGATCACTTTACACACGTGTAACATTCACCAATTCTACCCATTATTGACAACCACACTACTCAAATTCTTGGAAGTTCTGTAAATATGAACCAATTTAGAAACCTTGTTCTTGAATCACTAGAACTTCACTAGAGACATCTATTGGTGAGATGTAAAAAAGCTTTTTACTAAGCAGAAACTCTTATATTAGTATGTGAGGTCCGAATCCTGAATTATAATCACACACATGAGAAACGCCAGAAAATACCATTTTCGTTTAATTTGTAGAACTCCATATTTATTTATGTATTAATTTTTAAATCAAACACAGATTTTTTGAGTCTTCTGAGTTGTATTTTATTTTTAAAAAAACACATTAAAATATTTATTGTGACAGTTGTTTCGCCTAGTTATGGCATTTTCAAACTAATGTGAAGATTAAATGGACTGACGGTTCTTATGTAGCTATTCAATTCTAGGTACTTAAGGAATAGTATTAATATATGCAGTAATAATTTATGGGATACAACAATAGTTAATGGGGGATGTAGGTACGTACACATATATGTCCGCCTCCGTAGTGTAATGGTCAGCATGCTCGGCTACCGTTCTGGAGGTCCCGGGTTCGATTCCTAGGGGGGGTTTAAATAAATATAAGTGATTTTTTCACTCAAATATTATTCAATATTACCCTGGACTGGTACCTGAAGCGGAGGGCTGATCACCTTTCCTTCATATGTTAATGATCAAGATAACACTGCGTCAATATGATGCAGTGCCCTATGCACCACTCTGGGGTGCGGATAAGGGTTAATCATTATTATTAATTAATTACACATATATTTATTTACAATTGTCACAATATTAATTTTGATCTGTTTTATTTTTAATAAAATACAGCTTAGTATACTTAAAAAATCTCGTTTATAATATGTTCAGGTTCTCTTTGTGCCTATACCATCTCAATTGCCTTTCTTTATCCTGACTTTTGATATCTGTACCACCATTTTTTTATACAGATGAAACTCCGAAAACAGTACTGAAATTTGAGAAACCTTTCTATGAGGCCGAGTACTTGGAAGATCATTCACTAACTACATCAGCTATTAAACTGACTGAAGATTTTAGCTCTGTTAATTTCAAACTAACAGGAGGTAAGCATTAGAATAAATAATGTTCATAATATTATTTAAATATAAAAATAAAACTCTTGTATTAGACCACTTTCGAGTTTATTCATGTTAACACGACTAATAGATTTATATTATCCACTGACACTTCGTGATGGAATTGCATTTTTAATTTATTATTTGATTAAAACCAATATTTTTAGCTTTTCCACTTTTTTATTTGACCAGCGACCGGGTTTCGTCGTTACCGACATCATCAGACTGGTGATGTCGGTAACGACGAAACCCGGTCGCTGGTCAAATAAAAAAGTGGAAAAGCTAAAAATATTGGTTTTAATCAAATAATAAATTAACACGACTAGTTTAGAGAACAAAAGACGTTCTCGAAACTAGTCGTATTTATATATATAAATAAAGCCCCTATCCGCACCCCAATGGTGCATAGGGCACTGTGTTATCTTGATCGTTTTAACACATGAAGGAAAGGTGATCAGCCCTCCGCTTCAGGTACCAGTCCATGATAATATTGAATAAATATTACAGTGAAAAAATCACTTATACTTATTTTACCCCCCTTGGGAATCGAACCCGGGACCTCCGGAACGGTAGCCGAGCGTGCCGACCATTACACTACGGAGGCGTATTTATATATAAAAACACAAAACTGTTTTTTTAATCATCATTTTATCAGATTACAAAGTAAATGCTAAATTAATCTACAGTAAATAAAAATGTGAATTCGTTTGTTCAGAATCATAAATTGCTTTGAAATTTTGCCACAACGCCACAACATTCCAATACGGGTATATTTTTGTTTTTCTATATTAATGTCCGCCTCCGTGGTGTAATGGTTAGCGTGTTTAGCTACCGTGCCGGAGGCCCGGGTTCAATTCCCAGGAGGGGGGGCAAAGATAAACATTAGTGATTTCACACTCTAATATATATTTAATTTTACCCTGGACTGGTACCTGAAGCGGAGGACTGATCACCTTTCCTTATTATGCTAACGATGAAGATAACATTGCGTTTACATGATGCAGTGCCCTATGCACCATTGGGGTGCGGATAAGGGTTTTAATGAATGATGAAAATGTAAAAGATGAAAGTATTTTTTTTACGGTGATGGTAGAGACATCTGTTGCAACTGTTGCCGAGTTGAAGAGACGAGCGGACGATAGAGGAACATGGAGAGTGATCATGGAAGAAGCAAACTAATCATATCACAGATTTTACCCACGAAAACCATTTTTAATATCACATATCGCTCACTCCTTTCAAGAGCGTCATAAATAAAAAAACTTGATTTTTCAGGATAACGTTTTTAAAGTTTAAAAATATAATGGAATGTATTAAAAATAAATATCTAGCCGCTTATTGAAGTTTTTATTGTGTAATAGATATTTTTAGGTAAAACCTGAATGTTTATTCTTCATTTGAAAAATATTTATTGAGTTTTTAAAAAAATAATCAAACGATACCCTTTCTTCAAAATGCAAAAAACACACTTTCTGCCCTGTAGCGGGTAAATATTAAGTTAAAAATATGCCTCGTTTGCTGGGAAAAAGTACATTTTCTGGTCATTTGGAAAACATGCACAACGAAAAATTGTCGATTTTTGATATATGAAGATTTTAACAGGTGATCAATGTCTGTTTTCAGATACAAAGGAATACTTTCAGATATCGAATGTTGGTAGCAGTGTTACATTGACGGTTAAGGAACATTTGCCAGAAGATTTTTTGAATTCCAATTACGTCATCGCTCTAGTGATAGAAGCTGAACTCACAGACGCCATAAGTGGTCAAGCAGTTATCAACATAAAACTTCCTTTGAAAGGTAACATATAACAACATTTTGAGTGTGTCAAAATACTACTACCACCATCACGCCGTTTCCCCGCAGGGGTAGGCAGAGAGGATGAAACGCCACACTCTTCTGTCCTGACATACACTCCTCGTCTCCTTCACATCCATACATCTAGTCATACACCTCCGATTACGCAGACTTTTAACACCACCAGATTTTAGGTTCTGATTGATCTGATCGTGCCAAGTCTTTTTCAGTCGTCTTCGTTCGGTTTTCCCTCTCACATTCCAAATACTTGTTCACAAATCTGGATTATCTCCAATTATAGGAGTTATTTTTCATATCATGACGTTTTTATTATATTTTTTTTACATCTCAAAAAACATGAAGAAGAATATGGAAGTCTAGGCATTTACGGAGCTTACAACTATCATAGGCTGGTTTAAGTTATATATGTGATTACATATGTTATAATCACGTATGTGATTAAAATCTAGGATTCGGAACTCACATACAAATAAAAGAGTTTCTGCTAAATTAAAAAAAGTTTCTTCATCTCACTAATAGATGTCTCTAGTGAAAATTCTAGTGATTCTTGTACAATGTTTCAAAATTGGATCACATACATAGAACTTCCAAGAATTTGAGTAGTGTTGTTGTCAATCATGGGTAGAATTTATGAATGTTACACGTATGTATCAGTGGTTTCTTAAACCAGCCGGTAACATTTTAGTGTGTCCAAATACGTGTTCATGTTTTCAGGCGTCTCTTAATATGTAAAATAATCCAGTTCATATCTAAATAACAGGATCTCTACTAAAAATAAAAGCTTTCTCAACCTTTCAACAGATATCTCACGCGTAGACCGAGCGTCACAAGATGTGTGTCCCAAGATGTGTGTACTTATAGTCCAAAAAATTTGATCAATGTCAATCATGGCATCTCAACATAGATGAAGAAGAATATGGA
Organism: Brachycentrus maculatus; assembly: GCF_059751285.1. Taxonomy (NCBI): domain Eukaryota; kingdom Metazoa; phylum Arthropoda; class Insecta; order Trichoptera; family Brachycentridae; genus Brachycentrus; species Brachycentrus maculatus. The sequence goes on from NW_028281239.1 coordinate 149,715, forward strand.
AGTCTGGGCATTTAAGGGGGTTACGACCGTCAAAGGCTGGTTTAAGTAATCACTTTACACACGTGTGACATTCACCAATTCTACCTATGATTCACAGCCACACTACTCAAATTTTTGGAACACCTATATTTATTGTTCCAATTCGAATCATATTGCTTGAATTATATAGAATTTCTCTAGAAACATTTATGGTGAGATTAAACAAACTTTTTACTAAGCAGAAGTCCGAATCCTGGATTATATTCATATTTGCGGAACGCTAGAAAATATCATTTTCATTTTTTATTTAAATAACATAAAAGTATTGAATAAGTAAATAATTATTTATAAATGTACATATAATATGTATATCAATTAAAATATATTTCAACATACGGGAATAAAATAATTTTCTGTTTTTTCCAGGCGATCCCGCAAAGAAAGTTCTACAGTTTGAGAAACCGTACTATGAGGCATCCTACTTGGAAGACCACTCACTCAACATACCAACTATCAAGCTCACTGAAGATACCACCTCCGCTAAATTTACTCTATCGGGTGGTAGGTCATAACAACCGTAATCTTTATTTTCAACATCTCTCTTGAATACCTAAAAAATGGAGAATATAGTTATCAACGCGCCTTCTTACAATTTCAGCTACAAGCGAATTTTTCACATTGGCAAATACAGGAAGTACAGTCACCATTACAGTAAAAACACCTCTCACTGCGGAAATTCTGAGTTCCAGTTCCAGCATCCTCCTAGTACTAGATGCAGCCGAGACGGGTGCTGTTGATGGCCAAACTATCATTAGCATCAAGTTACCACTTACAGGTATAGAACAAAACTAATTTCAAAAGTAAAAATTAAATAAACAAGCTTTGAACGTCATATTTTATTTTTGTTTTTCTCGCACAGGAACTGATGTTCCAAAACTCTTGAAATTCGAGGAACCATATTACGAAGCCAAGTATTTAAAAGACCACACACTGCAAGTGCCAAACATCAAACTAACTGAAAACTTCGTGTTAGTTGCCTTCGTACTATCAGGAGGTAAAGACAATACTTTTCTTTGAAGATTATATCTGTACAAAATTCGTATTGTAAATTATCGAAAACATTGTTTTTTTTCATAGACTTCAAAGACTCCTTCACCCTTACACCGACCGGTAGTACTGTGGCTATAACAGTGAAGGACCACTTACCAGATGACGTTCTCAATACCAAGTCCTACATCTCGTTGGTGCTAGAAGCACAGGTGACAGGTGTTGTGAGTGGTCAAACCATCATCAACATCGGTTTGCCCCTTCAAGGTACATCATGGACTCTTTGTACCACATTCTTATATCGTCCATATTATATTTGATTGCCTGATTTATGGAGTGGTGTTGCATGTATAGTGCTAGTATCATCAAACATCGTGTTTTGATCCACAAACATATTTAATTGTCTACTTCGGTTTTAGTTTCCTCACTTCTTATAAAAATAAATACAACGTTTTTTTTTTTTTTTTTAAATGACGTTTTTGCTTTATGTTCTTTTTTTATACGCACGTATATTAGCTGTGCTCATTTATGTTACTCAAAAATGTATGTCATTAATCACATGCTTACGATAAAAATGATTTATATTCGTGTGTGTTAATCGCATTGCAATTTAATGTATTTGTTTCTAATTTTAAGTAAAGTATCGTTTAAAAAAATGTTGTTAAGAATTTTGATTAGGGGTGTATTTACATAAAAACTTTCCGCGTAAACTTTTAGATGATCCCTCGAAGAAAGTTCTACAGTTTGAGAAACCGTATTATGAGGCGTCCTACTTGGAAAACCACTCACTCAACATACCAACTATCAAGCTCACTGAAGACACCACCTCCGCCAAATTTACTCTATCGGGTGGTAGGTCATATCATTCTAAGGATATTCATAAAATTATTTTTCTCTCAATAAGTCCATAGTGTAGAGATGGTTATTCATATGCTTCCTTTATAATTTCAGCTACAAGTGAATTTTTCACATTAGCAAATACAGGAAGTACAGTCACCATTACAGTAAAAACACCTCTCACGGCGGAAATTCTGAGTTCCAGTTCCAGCATCCTCCTAGTACTAGATGCAGCCGAGACGGGTGCTGTTGATGGTCAAACTATCATTAGCATCAAGTTACCACTTACAGGTATAGAACAAAACTAATTTCAAAAGTAAAAATTAAATAAACAAGCTTTGAACGTCATATTTTATTTTTGTTTTTCTCGCACAGGAACTGATGTTCCAAAACTCTTGAAATTCGAGGAACCATATTACGAAGCCAAGTATTTAAAAGACCACACACTGCAAGTGCCAAACATCAAACTAACTGAAAACTTCGTGTTAGTTGCCTTCGTACTATCAGGAGGTAAAGACAATACTTTTCTTTGAAGATTATATCTGTACAAAATTCGTATTGTAAATTATCGAAAACATTGTTTTTTTTCATAGACTTCAAAGACTCCTTCACCCTTACACCGACCGGTAGTACTGTGGCTATAACAGTGAAGGACCACTTACCAGATGACGTTCTCAATACCAAGTCCTACATCTCGTTGGTGCTAGAAGCACAGGTGACAGGTGTTGTGAGTGGTCAAACCATCATCAACATCGGTTTGCCCCTTCAAGGTACATCATGGACTCTTTGTACCACATTCTTATATCGTCCATATTATATTTGATTGCCTGATTTATGGAGTGGTGTTGCATGTATAGTGCTAGTATCATCAAACATCGTGTTTTGATCCACAAACATATTTAATTGTCTACTTCGGTTTTAGTTTCCTCACTTCTTATAAAAATAAATACAACGTTTTTTTTTTTTTTTTTAAATGACGTTTTTGCTTTATGTTCTTTTTTTATACGCACGTATATTAGCTGTGCTCATTTATGTTACTCAAAAATGTATGTCATTAATCACATGCTTACGATAAAAATGATTTATATTCGTGTGTGTTAATCGCATTGCAATTTAATGTATTTGTTTCTAATTTTAAGTAAAGTATCGTTTAAAAAAATGTTGTTAAGAATTTTGATTAGGGGTGTATTTACATAAAAACTTTCCGCGTAAACTTTTAGATGATCCCTCGAAGAAAGTTCTACAGTTTGAGAAACCGTATTATGAGGCGTCCTACTTGGAAAACCACTCACTCAACATACCAACTATCAAGCTCACTGAAGACACCACCTCCGCCAAATTTACTCTATCGGGTGGTAGGTCATATCATTCTAAGGATATTCATAAAATTATTTTTCTCTCAATAAGTCCATAGTGTAGAGATGGTTATTCATATGCTTCCTTTATAATTTCAGCTACAAGTGAATTTTTCACATTAGCAAATACAGGAAGTACAGTCACCATTACAGTAAAAACACCTCTCACGGCGGAAATTCTGAGTTCCAGTTCCAGCATCCTCCTAGTACTAGATGCAGCCGAGACGGGTGCTGTTGATGGTCAAACTATCATTAGCATCAAGTTACCACTTACAGGTAAGGAACGAAACCAATTTCAACATCAAAATTTACGTAAACAAGCTATAAATATACTCAATAAACAAGCTATAAATACTCAGCATTATTTTGTTTATTTTTTTGGCACAGGAACTGATATTCCTAAGCTGTTGAAATTCGAAGAAGCATATTACGAAGCCAAGTATTTAAAAGACCACACATTGCAAGTACCAAACATCAAACTTACTGAAAACTTTGTGTCAGTTGACTTCGTACTATCAGGAGGTAAAAACAATACTTTTCTTTGAAGATTATATTTGTACAAATTTGGTATTTTTAACTATCTAAATTATTGTTTTGTTCATAGAATTCAAAGACTCTTTCTCCCTTACACCGACCGGTAGTACTGTGGCTATAACAGTGAAGGACCACTTACCAGAAGACGTCCTTAATACCAAGTCCTACATCTCGTTGGTGCTAGAAGCACAGGTGACAGGTGTTGTGAGTGGTCAAACCATCGTCAACATCGGTTTACCCCTCAAAGGTATAGTACGGGGAATCAATGTCCCTATGGATGAATACCCTGGGAATCATATAGAATATCTTTAATCACTATAAATAATCGTATTTCTGTTATATTTTCACATTTTAAAATCAGCTACATTTTGTATTTTTCCCCGCTATAATAGAAACACATTGAGTTAAAAAGCAAATAACGAACATTTCATTATATTTTTTTGACATCTCATCAAGGATGAGATGTCAAAAAAAAATAATATAAAAATAACTCCTGTAATTGGAGATAATCCAGATTTTGTGAACAAGTATATTGGACACACTCAAAATGTTGTGAAAATTTCATTAATGTCCCAAGAGATACGAAGCACCCTTTCATAAGGAAGAGTTAGGAAGTTTAACCGTTTTCGGGACTCACGAACTATCATTATGTATCGTTCATCATTCTGCATAGCATCGAATGTATGTATGTAAGTACTTGGTTTTTGGTGATCTTGTATACAGAGTGCATTTCAACAATTGTTTCGTTTTGATCCCCAATGATATTAAACTGTCTAATTTCGTCTAATTTACCTGACTTATTTTAAAATTTGTTCATGTTCATTCTTTATGCGTTTTCAACTTTACTATATTTCCTTTTCATTCTTTTTGTAATGTTCGTTTATGTTACTCACTAATTTATGTATATTACACTATACATATTTCGATACAAAGCATTTGTTTTTATTTTGGCTTTGCAATTTCAAGATTTATTTCTAATTTATAATTAAATTACTATATTAGAATGATACTTAATTTTTTGAAAATTTTCGGTTACTTTTAGATGATCCCTCAAAGAAAGTTCTACAGTTTGAGAAACCGTACTATGAGGCGTCCTACTTGGAAAACCACTCACTTAACATACCAACAATCAAGCTCACTGAAGACACCAACTCCGCTAAATTTACTCTATCGGGCGGTAGGTCATATCATTCTAAGGATACTCATAAAATTATGTTTCTCTCAATTAGTCCCTGAAAACCTGGTTATTCATATGCTTTCTTTACAATTTCAGCTACAAGCGAATATTTCACATTAGCAAATACAGGAAGTACAGTCACCATTACAGTAAAAACACCTCTCACTGCGGAAATTCTGAGTTCCAGTTCCAGCATCCTCCTAGTACTAGATGCAGCCGAGACGGGTGCTGTTGATGGTCAAACTATCATTAGCATCAAGTTACCACTTACAGGTTTGGAACGAAACCAATTTCAATATCAAAAATAATATAAAGAAGTTTTGAAGATTCTACCTTATTTTATTTTTTTGGTCACAGGAACCGATATTCCAAAACTGTTGAAATTCGAGGAGGCATATTACGAAGCCAAGTATTTAAAAGACCACACATTGCAAGTACCAAACATCAAACTTACTGAAAATTTCGTGTCAGTTGACTTTGTTCTATCGGGAGGTAAAGACAATACTTTTCTTTGAAAATTATATGTGTGGAAAACTTTTTAATTCAAATTGACACAATTATTGTTTTGTTCGTAGAATTCAAAGACTCCTTCACTCTTACACCGACCGGTAGTACTGTGACTATAACAGTGAAGGACCACTTACCAGAAGACGTCCTCAATACCAAGTCCTACATCTCGCTGGTGCTAGAAGCACAGGTGACAGGTGTTGTGAGTGGTCAAACCATCATCACCATCGGTTTACCTCTCAAAGGTATGGTATGGGGGTTTTAAATACCTTCAGATACCGTTCTCGTATGTGTCTTGTTGAATTAATATGTTGTACATTTTTGTAACAATTTTTATCAATTTAATATCGTTTTTTTTAACTTAATTTAAAAGGTAAATTCTTAATTTTTAAAATATTTTGTTGTATGTGGTATTGAGTTATTTTTTAAATCCTAAAATAATGTTTGTGTACATATTTTATTAACAAGGAATATTGTTTTTCATTTTGCACGTTTCATTTTTCAGTTTCATCATATTTTCTCTCATTGGTTTGTCTGTATTCTTAATAACATACATATTTTACATATGCCACTTACAAAATACCTGCAATACAAATTTTGTTGGGGCACTTTTCGCTTTGCATTTTTTATCATGATTAAATTTTTACCCGAACGTCGTCAAAAAACAAAAAAGAATTTTTTTAAAAAATAAAGTGTAGAAATATTTTTTTAAAATTGAACTTATAACCTTTCTTGTAAACTTTTAGATGATCCTTCAAAGAAAGTTTTACAGTTTGAGAAACCGTTCTATGAGGCGTCGTACTTGGAAAACCACTCACTCAACATACCAACTATTAAGCTCACTGAAGACACCACCTCCGCCAAATTTACTCTATCGGGTGGTACGTCATGTCATTCTAAGATACTCATAAAATTATTTTCTCTCAAGTAGTTCAAAGTGTAGAGATGGTTATTCATATGCTTCCTTTATAATTTCAGCTACAAGTGAATTTTTCACATTGGCAAATACAGGAAGTACAGTCACTATTACAGTAAAAACACCTCTCACTGCGGAAATTCTGAGTTCCAGTTCCAGCATCCTCCTAGTACTAGATGCAGCCGAGACGGGTGCTGTTGATGGTCAAACTATCATTAGCATCAAGTTACCACTTACAGGTAAGGAACGAAACCAATTTCAACTTCAAAAATTATATCAAAAGCTTTAAACTTTCTGTTTTATTTACATTTTTTTGGCACAGGAACTGACATTCCAAAACTGTTGAAATTCGAGGAAGCATATTACGAAGCCAAGTATTTAAAAGACCACACATTGCAAGTACCAAACATCAAACTTACTGAAAATTTCGTGTCAGTTGACTTCGTTCTATTGGGAGGTAAAAACAATACTTTTCTTTAAAGATCATATCGGTACAAAATTGATATTTCAATTTTTTTTAAATTATTGTTTTGTTCGTAGAATTCAAAGACTCCTTCACCCTTACACCGACCGGTAGTACTGTGACTATAACAGTGAAGGACCACTTACCAGAAGACGTCCTTAATACCAAGTCCTACATCTCGTTGGTGCTAGAAGCACAGGTGACAGGTGTTGTGAGTGGCCAAACTATCATCAACATCGGTTTACCCCTCAAAGGTATGGTATGGGCGCTCAATGGACCTATGTTTGGATACTCTTGAGATCAATTAGAATTTGTTTATTTCTTTATACCTAATATAATCGCATTTTTTCTGTATTTTCACATTTTAAAATGAGTTTCGTTTTGTATTTTGCCAACTACTGAAGGATCGTTTTAAGTGAAAAAGCCACTAAATGATATTTGATTGTTGTCCCCACAGAGACAAAAAAAAACACTTTCATACGATGAGGGTATGGAAGTCATGCCATTAATAGGCTCATAAACTATCATTGTGTACCGTTCACCACTCTGTCCATCTTCTAATATATTTGATTGCCTGGTTTTTGGGATGTTGTATATACCATACAGTGCATTTCAACATCCGCTTTATTTTGATCCTCGATGATATTGAATTGTCTACTTCCGTCTAATTTACCTGATTTCTTAAATAAATTGTTCTATAATTTAAAAAAAACCTTATTTGTAATAAATATCGTTTATGCTTGTATTCATGGTCATTTTAGTACGTTTTGCTTTCAAATAGTCCATATTTCATTTTCATTATTTATGTTATGTTCATTTATGTTCCTCATACGTGTTTGTTTATATTACTCACGAAATAAAAATAATGTTTATTTATTGCTTTGCAATTTCAAGACTTTTTTTTAATTTTTGATAAAATTATTATATCGGAATAATAGTTTATTTTATTAATTATTTGTTATATTTTAGATGATTCCTCAAAGAAAGTTCTACAGTTTGAGAAACCGTACTACGAAGCAACCTACTTGGAAAACCACTCACTCAACATACCAACTATCAAGCTCACTGAAGACACCACCTCCGCTAAATTTACTCTATCGGGTGGTATGTAAAATCATTCTAAGGATATTCGATAAATAATTTTGCTCTCAATTATTCTTCAGAATGGACAAGATTCACGTGGTTCTTTTACAATTTCAGCTACAAGTGAATTTTTCACATTAGCAAATACAGGAAGTACAGTCACCATAACAGTAAAAACACCTCTCACTGCGGAAATTTTGAGTTCCAGTTCCAGCATCCTCCTAGTACTAGATGCAGCCGAGACGGGTGCTGTTGATGGTCAAACTATCATTAGCATCAAGTTACCACTTACAGGTATACAACGAAACCAATTTTTATATAAAAAATAATATGTACAAAGAAGTTTTGAAGATTCTACCTTATTTTGTGTTTTTGTGTACAGGAACCGATATTCCAAAACTGTTGAAATTCGAAGAGGCATATTACGAAGCCAAGTATTTAGAAGACCACACATTGCAAGTGCCAAACATCAAACTTACTGAAAATTTCGTGTCAGTTGACTTCGTTTTATCGGGAGGTAAAGGCAATATTTTTTTGATATTACATCTGTACAAAATTGGTATTTTTAATTATCTAAATTATTGTTTTGTTCATAGAATTCAAAGACTCCTTCACCCTTACACCGACCGGTAGTACTGTGACTATAACAGTGAAGGACCACTTACCAGATGACGTCCTCAATACCAAGTCCTACATCTCGTTGGTGCTAGAAGCACAGGTGACAGGTGTTGTGAGTGGTCAAACCATCATCAACATCGGTTTACCCCTCAAAGGTATAGTATGGGGGTCCAATGTAACTACAGGAAGTCGTGTGGAACATAATGAATCAAAGTTTAATGAATTAAAAATATATATTTTAAAATCATGTTTTAATTCAATGGCAGCTTTCATTTTGGCAGCTAACTGCAATAAAGACCTTGTTTAGTTTATAAGCTATAATGATATATTATGGATGCCTGAAAAGAGACGAAATATTATTTACTACGATGGTAATATGGAGGTCGGGTTGATTACGGAGCTAACGATCTGTCATTGTTTAACATTCACCATTCTTACCATTGCTTAATGCATTAAATTGCTTGGATATTTGAATGTTGCATATATACATACATAAAGAGTACTTCAACAACCGTTTTATGTCATATCTCAATGATATTTAATCGTCTTCTGTCTTCTTCAACAACTACAAATACTATTTTTTAGTGTTATAAACCTTTAATAAATAACGTCTTTCCATGTTTTTTAATGTTTGTTTTGTTAAGTTATGTTTTAAAGTTGCTTATACAATACTTTTTTCAATTATTTGTGCTTTTTTCACGATCCTAACTTGCATACAAATATCATCTCTGAATATGAACAGTACCTACATAGCCCACATTTTTGCTGTGTTATAATAAGGTTCTGCTTTTAATTTTAAGTAAATGATTTAATTAATGACAAATTATCAATTTTATTAAGAAGTATTTTTTTAAAGAATAGAATTATTATCATAAAAACTTTTGTCGTTAACTTTTAGATGATCCTTCAAAGAGAGTTCTACAGTTTGAGAAACCGTACTATGAGGCGTCCTACTTGGAAAACCACTCACTCAACATACCAACTATCAAGCTCACTGAAGACACCACCTCCGCTAAATTTACTCTATCGGGTGGTAGGTCATATCATTCTAACGATATTCATAAAATTATGTTTCTCTCAATTAGTCCATGAACGGCTGGTTATTCATATGCTTCCTTTATAATTTCAGCTACAAGTGAATTTTTCACATTAGCAAATACAGGAAGTACAGTCACCATAACAGTAAAAACACCTCTCACTGCGGAAATTCTGAGTTCCAGTTCCAGCATCCTCCTAGTACTAGATGCAGCCGAGACGGGTGCTGTTGATGGTCAAACTATCATTAGCATCAAGTTACCACTTACAGGTAAGGAACGAAACCAATTTCAACTTCAAAAATTATATCAAAAGCTTTAAACTTTCTGTTTTATTTACATTTTTTTGGCACAGGAACTGACATTCCAAAACTGTTGAAATTCGAGGAAGCATATTACGAAGCCAAGTATTTAAAAGACCACACATTGCAAGTACCAAACATCAAACTTACTGAAAATTTCGTGTCAGTTGACTTCGTTCTATTAGGAGGTAAAAACGTTACTTTTCTTTAAAGATTATATCGGTACAAAATTGATATTTAAAATTTTTTTAAATTATTGTTTTGTTCGTAGAATTCAAAGACTCCTTCACCCTTACACCGACCGGTAGTACTGTGGCTATAACAGTGAAGGACCACTTACCAGAAGACGTCCTCAATACCAAGTCCTACATCTCGTTGGTGCTAGAAGCACAGGTGACAGGTGTTGTGAGTGGTCAAACCATCATCAACATCGGTTTACCCCTTCAAGGTACACCACGGATTTTTTACCACATTATTTCGTCCATATTGTTTTTCAGTTTTTTCAGTTTTTAAAACGAATACAATCGTTGATAAGCAGCTTATTTAGGTACGTATTTAATAACGAGTTTTATGTACAATTTACGAACACAGATGTCATGTGAGTATCAATTATTTTAGATTTTTTTAACGCTTTTAACTAACATTTTTTTATTTTTTAACAAAGGCTTTATTACTGTTTTTTGTCTGTTATTTATGTATATATGGATAACTGTTTTTATTTTTGCTTTTTCTCTTTTCAATTATGTTTGTCTTGGGCTTTTATTCAGCTTTCTGGATCATTCCGTTACAGCTTCAATTTCTTTTATTATTTTTAATTTAAGTTTTACTTGGTAAATACCACTATTTTAAAATTTATTGTGTCACGTGTTACAATACATCGTACGTACCATTTTCAAACACCGAAAATTATGAGGAATGCATTGAAACGCGTGTCACAATTGACCTTAAGAAGCAGTGGTTTTTACCAAGTAAAACTTAAATTAAAAATGTAAATATATTACCACGAATTGACTGCCGAATGAATTAATGAATCTATTTTTTTTAAACGTAGTATTTTTAAACTTTCGTCGGCATAAAAGTATAGGCGTAAGGCATTATGTCTGGTTTAAATATTTTTGAGTTACGGTTTTCATATGATTTGATTACATATATTTGCAACATTTTTAGTGTGTCCAAATACTTGTTCACAAATCTGGATTATCTCAAATTTGGAGTTATTTTATATAATGTTTTTGACATCTCAACATAGATGACATCTCAAGAAGATTATGGAAGTTTGGGCATTTACGGGCTTACGACCGTCATAGGCTGGTTTAAGCGATCACTTTACACACGTTTCTTTTTTATTACTGTTTATTTATTTGATATAAAAATATGTACATATATATATATATATATATATATATATATATATATATATATATATATATATATATTTATATATATATATATATATATATATATATATATATATATACATATATATATATATATATATATATATATATATATATATATATATGTATATATATATATATATATATATATATATATATATATATATATATATATATATATATATATATATATATATATATAAATATATATATTTATTTATATATATATATATATATATATATATATATAATATATATATATATATATATATATATATATATATATATATATATTTATATATATATATATAAATATATATATATATATATATATATATATATATATATATATATATATATATATATATATATATATATATATATATATATATATATATATACATCTTTGGTGAGATGAAAGAAGCTTTTACTAAGCAGAAACTCTTTCATTTGTATGTGCCGTCCGAAATCTGGATTATAATCACATACATGAGAACGCTAGAAAATATCCTTTTCAATTGATGATTTTAGCTTATAATTTCAATTTATTTCAAACTCCTAATTGGAGATAATACAGATTTGTGAACAAGTATTCGGACATACTCAAAATATTGTTAATATTCCTTTATTTTCTAAAAAATACTGACCACAATTAAATACTGAACATTTTGAGAATAATTATAATTTGATATTATCGTTTGTAGATGGAGGTCCATTGACTATTCTACAGTTTGAAGAAACATACTATGACGCAAAGTATTTGGAAAACCATAATCTGGAATTGCCAACGATAAAACTAACCGAAGAACACAGTTCTGTTCAATTTGTTTTATCTGGAGGTAAGTTTTAAAAGTATTAAATAATGAAGCCAAGTGTGGAGGTCCTCACCAAAACGTAACAAATCCATTTTAAATGTTTTCAAGTAATCAGGAATTCTAGCTTGTAAAACTATTACGTTTGGGTGCGATTTAATGATTTCATATTGGTTTAACACAGGATTTGTCACGTTTTGTCGCAACTTTAATTAAGATTTCGATAGAATGCAGTGAACAGAACAGATTTGCTTTTAAAGGATTATTTTGTGCAATATTGGAAATGTAACTTTTTGATGAGGACCTCCACAGATGATTTTATCAAGATGTATGAATTATGTACTTCGCATGTCCTGTGGATCGAACACGACTTCCGTGTCCAAACATTTGAATGCATTACATTTTAATCGGAAATATCACAGGGTCGTTTCAATACTTTTTATTACCGTATCAAAATATCTATTTCTCCTTTTCTTCTTGGTGTAGCTCTTGTGACCAATTTTAAAGAGGGATTACCCTTCTGCGTTATCGATTCCCAGCTTTATCTATTTCCATAGTGGTCTACCTTGGGATTGGCCGTGCAGTGCAATGTGGGGGAGTCTGGATGGTTCCATTCTCCTCCCATGCTCACACCATTGTCTTCTTCTTGCTTTCCCACCTAACGACATCTTTGATCTCGCATACTTGTCTTAATCTATATGCTTGATATTATTCATAAATTTATCGACAGATGGCAGTAACATCTGTCATCTTTACGAATGCGCTTGTTGTAATACTGCATATATATTCAACTTTCGTAAATTGATGGAATATGAAGGCAAATGTGTTTGCCTAGAATTTTTCACTCAAGAATCACATGAAATCATGAGTTATTATTAATCAATATTTCCCGTACTGATCATCCAAAAATTACACGTAATCCGAAGGGGGTAACAAAAAAGCCTAGTTCGTATTTGTATGGAAATCATAGTACGGAGCTCGCAGTAAGTACCAACTCGCCGCCAACTGAGTCACAGGCAGTACGTCCGTTCCGACACGCCGTCACTCAGCGACTGAGTGAGAGACCGGAAATCGGATCAAACGAAAACCGACTAGTTTAGTTATCTCGCTCTCTCGTAATACCACATTTATTAGAGTGAAAGAAATAACATGTCATTAGCAGACAATAAAATAACGCGCTGATATGTAAGTACGTAGTTCTCACGGGACCAACTGACTGTGGTTTCTATCAAAATAATATTTTGAAACATCAAACGATTTGATATTATATGAAAAAGAAAGGGAAAATTCTCCTTAATATTATTTTTAAGATTTCAAAAAAACATGGAGTAAGTAAGTCTTATAATATCGAATTAAAATCCATATATGGGGGATTCCAATCTCCCTGTTAGATCCGACTAGGTTGATACAATGAGTAATCTTACTCACATTTAGGAATAAGCTATGAAACATTGAAATACGTTTCCTCAGACGAAGAAATGCATTTCAATGGCGTTTAATCTGCTTTCATCCTTCCTTTGCCAATTCCATGTGTTTATGTTTATGGTGTATTTGTCTCTTTCAGAATATAAAGATAATTTCAAAATCTCGAATTCCGGAAGCACTGCTACAATAGTATTGGACAGCCACTTACCAGCTGACGTTTTGAACGAAAAGTCATTCATTGTCCTCGTCGTGGAGGCAAAGCTTGCAGGAGCCGTCACTGGAAAAGCTACAGTCAATTTTGCGTTGCCAAAAAAAGGTAAGAATATTACCACCATAAACCAAAGTATAATATCATTTGTATATATATATATATATATATATATATATATATATATATATATATATATATATATATATATATATATATATATATATATATATATATATATATATATATATATATATATATATATATATATATATATATATATATATATATATATATATATATATATATATATATAAGTTAGTCCCAGGAAACTGCCCTGAGGCACTCCATGTGTTATATTGATTTGTTCACTTATTTTGAACTTTAACAATTTCATAGAAATGCATCAATAATAATAAAATTGTTCCTCTTAGATTTGAGCGTTACTGTCAAATTCAGCGAAAACTTCTATTCTGGTAGCTACGCATATTCCAGCAATTTACTTACATTACCGAAGATATCTCTGGACGAAGGATACAACGATAATATTGATTTTTCATTGGTTGGAGGTACGTCTTATTGATTTATTGTTTTTTTTTCATCATACACATAATTGTAATTACAACAATTGTCAGACCCGTACTCCTCTATAGCTCCGAATGCTGGTTGGTGTACAACACCTGCTCTAGGCAATTAGAAAAAGCTGAAAAGCGAACTCTTAGATGGTCAGCTGAAGTGTCCCTTGGAGACCAAAACAGAGTCCACGCATTCATGGAAGCCTGGGTGTAACAGGCATCAATAGTAAGGTAGAGGAAAGGCAATTGAGAGGGTATGGGCACATAAGACGCAGAGA